>NC_056728.1:1676057804-1676270304 GCF_019279795.1 Protopterus annectens | reverse complement strand
TAACTACAGTGATAGCCCGTTTTCTAAGCACAGTATTCTGGTTGGTTAACTCCTCAAGGAGCACATTATTAGAAATAGCACTTAAATTAAAAGAAGGCAAAACTTGGTTTCCCAGAAAGTGGTACATGTTGTTAAATTACCTCACCGGTAATTTTTCTTTATTTCTGCAGGGCCAAAATCAAAAGAAGTACTTGGAGGAATAAGAAGAATGTAACATTTTATCATTTACATGCTGCCTGTATCCCAGATGCCCACTACTGTATTATTGCACTGGGCATATAACAAGACTTATCTTAGATTGTCATGTTATGCTAACCTCCTGCAGCGGAAGAGACCAGGCATCTCTTATACATCTTCTGTTTCCAGCAGTTTGGTGTAGCACACATCTACTTTACACAGAGGCAGCAACCCATTCATAAAGGCTTATTATATACCAGGATGCTGGACCCTGTGATGTTCTTTTAATAATGATACTGATCAGCAAAATCTCCTCCTCATTTTGTATCATTAAGTACTGCTTCAGAAAATGATTCCTTTGGCACTTGCCAAAAACTGTGGTCTGTTTTCTTTTAAATTACTAAGTAAAAATATAAAAGACTGATAGAGTCATCAGTATGTACACATTTTCACATGAGTGCATGTGCACACACTCATGAACACATGTATAGACACGTATGCATGTGTCACACACAAATACTTTGCACTGTATGTCTAGCAATAAAAGGCATCTGTTAATTTGTAATTCTGCATTTTTATTAAAGGGCTTCTAACAAAATTATAGCAATGAAAATAAAGCGTAGCTGAGGAATGTTTTGTTTTTGTTGTACATTTTCATGAAGGATTTAAATCATCTTTCAGACTAGTTTATATAGCTGGATGCTGCTATGCTTGATTTATGAAACAACACAGCAAAAAGGAGAGAATGGCCAGAGCAGGGGTTCAGCAGGCTGTGTGCAGCTTGCATGGTAGCTTCTGCCCCCTAACAAGCTGCAAGTACAATATGGTGTTCATGATATGCTGCAATCTTCAGCTTTAAGTTCTTGCATCACTTATCAAAGAATGCTAATGCCAGGATTTTCAAAATGGTCCATTCCAGAGGCATCTATTTCATTTGCTAAAATGAGTATGTTGAGACATATTAGACCCCCTCTATAGCACAGTGCTCCTGTATCAGCAATTTGGATTTTAAATGATGTGAATCAACAGCAGTTTGTTTCATCCAAAAGTGTTTCTGTTATATGAAAATAGATATATTTTTTATTATTAACAGGAGATCCTACACAATACACAGGAATACATAAATATACAAGTTAGGGTTGTTTCAATCAGTGTTTATTACAATGCCTGAAACCACAATAGTAGTTAATGGATAACATTGAGTCTGTAGTCTTCTCCTTGGATTCAGGAATGGGTGTTACAAATTAGCATTTTGTCTTTCTGCACCAGTGTGCATGGTAAGTGACAAATATTCATAAAAGTGTCTATGAGAAGCAAGGGAAAACTGTATGCTATATTATTGAAATAAAGCTCTCTAATTTCCCCCTTGTTTTTCATATTGTTGATTCAAGGACTGACAGTCCATGACAGGATTGGAAAACCAGTGTCTCTTGACTGGAGGATGTTATACTCTAAAAAGTGCATATGGAACTCGTTAAAGGGTCCATAAACAATATACATGTAATTACCCCAATAATAATAATGGCAAAGAAAGGACATAATGTACTTCAGCCCTGTACTTTAGTCATCATAGATATACAGTAGCAGTCAGAGCACTGGACTGAAACTTCTAAGATCTACAAAGTGCAGTTGGTTTAATTTTGTAACAGTGGAATTAAATTTAAAAATCCTGTCTTTATTAACAGTTCATAAACAGTTGCATTTGATTTTTTTTATTTATTTGTTGTTTTTTTTTGTTTGTTTTTTTTGACAGAAGCACTTACCTCAACATTCATCTGCAGTGTTTTTACCTTCAAACCTGCATTGTTTTGCCACTCCTGTGGTCCCTAAGGATACAGCTTTGACTTCTAGCTCTAGTGATTACTGGAGGTGGCAAGGGGAGCAGAGGAGGAATTGAGGATGCATGACCAATTTGCTCCTTTTTGGTGAGAGAGAGGGGAAGGGCATTTGCAGGGTGTTCCAGTGAGTTAAATCTCCAGTAAAGGCCAGAAAAAAAAAAACACCTATGTGGGGGTAAGCAGTACTACAAAGAGACATCTCTCATGGAGGCAGGAGCATTTCTCATGTAATACATTTCCATATCCAACCTCCTCATCTGTGTAATGAATATGAATGAAAGGTATGGTTTGGGAATCTTATACCAGATTGACAATACCACATGAGTAAGCCATAGTTCTAGTCTCCATCCACCAACACTAAGTAGAATGTCTCCACTCAACTGGACAAGGTCCTACTTACTGAGATACTGTGAGGCAAGACATGAATGCATTCCTTGTGACACTGCATTACAGAGCTCTGTTGTCTGGTCTGGAGACCCTCCCAGGAAGGGGTAGAGCTGGGACTGGTCGCATGTACAATGGCCATTGGGGATAAATAGAGCTATGATCAAGGAGGAAAGATTGAAGTCAGTGATGGCTCTATTTGCCAAAAAAAGTATGCAGTGTACTGCAGAGCTTGAGGGGGATACCTGCTATAAAAAAAGAAACAAAAGAAAATGGTTCATCTTTTATATGGCCATACATGTTTGCACACATATACACATACTAATACACAAACACACACACACACACACACACACACACACACACACGCACGCATGCACGCACACACACACACACACACACACACACACACACACACACACACACACACACACACAATTATTTCTTTTATATTTTGCTGGTATCATCAGATTTATACTGTTTTTCTGCTTCCTGATTAGTTGCAAGGAGCTGTGCAAAGCTACACATTATTCTGTCCCTGAGTAAGGTGAGACAAAATAAAAATTTGGGTTTAATTTTCAAGTACAAATGTTCCTGTTTTTCCTAATGGTTTTAATTATTTGACTACTATGTGTGTTTGTTTGTTTGTTTAGAAGAAAACACAAATCAGTTTGATCGACAACTTCTGAAAATGTCATATCAATGTAAACTTCCCTGTACATGTTAAGAAAGGCCTTGTCTGGAATTATGCATTTAGTTCTAGTTCAGAGAATAGCAACAGTGTTGATGCTGAAAGTTCTGCATAAGAGTTTACAAGAAGAAACATCAGTATGCATGCCCTAAATAAATGGATAGGAGAAGAGATTCTTTGAAGATATTTTAAAACATCTGAATACTTATTAGTACAGACTGAAATTTCTGCAGATTTTCTCTCTAATGTTTATGTTGTTAAACCAAAGAAAGCAGCATAATTACATAAAGCTCATCAAATTTTTTAGACCTATGGAAGCATCAGTCCTTGCTGAGACTGTGGCGGTAATGAGCAGTTGAATCCTTTCCTCATATCTACTGTTTGTAAATAGAAGATAGATAGTTTATTTGTTGCTGTAGCTGCTTATGAGAAAAGGCTGCAGGAAGTGAAACATAAGATGCTGTTGAGGGATTATGCGGACTTTAAAGACGGTAGAGTGTTTTCTTGGACGAAAAATGATGGTTCGTCTCATCCACCATGTCCACTGAAAGATACAACAGGTGTTCTACCATCAGCTAACAATGTTTCACAAGTTGGAATGACCATCATAGCACTGGTAAGCTTACCTTTGGCTGTTTCTAGTAATGTAGCAGGTAATGAAGATATTTATCTAAAAACTGTGCTGTTCCTTCGACCTCCTCATCTACTAATACCCTGAATGCGTCAGCAAGGGATGGTGGATTAGGCAGTAGTACTAATACTAATATGAAGAAACCCATCTCTTTTTTAGACCTACAGTTGCCAGAACTGGTCAAAGGAAAAAGTCTGGAGAAAAGGGACTGCTCCAGCAGTGGCAATCAAACGTGGCAAAAGAGGATGCAGGCACAGGTCCAGCTAGAGCTAGGACCATCGATCCAGAGCAAAATTCCTTGGACTTAATTTTCAATATTTCCTCCCTTACTTTGACAGATGAACAACTTGTAGTCTTAAATAAAGGGCTCTCATTCATACCAGGTAAGAGTTCTGTGCTGAATGACGATCTCACTGACTTGAGAGTCTTTTTCCAGAAATGTACCTCTGAAAGCCCTTTATGGTAATGTACCATTTTTAGGTACATCTTTTAGGAAACCCAGCCAGTTTATCCCTGTGAACACACCATTAGTGGAAGCATTTTTGAAAATTTGCGAACATGATAACAGAAAGGCCTTAGACCGTAAACATAGGAGGTCCTTCTGTAATCTAACTGGCTCTGAGTTTCATGCTCTGCATGAGGTGATGCTGTTAGAACAGCTGCAAATTTGACCAGCAGACAAAGGTGGAATTGTATTAAAGGAGACTGAGAAATATATGGACAACTTGGTTTGCATGCTAAATGATACCTCTGTCTACAGTAATCTTGGGCCAGCTGATGTTAATACTTTGATTAAACTTGTGCAGACTGTTGTACATGAACTGCTTATGGAGGGTACTATCGGCAAGGAACTCTAAGAATACATTTTGATCAAGTTTCCTACTGTACCGATTGTATACGGCCTTCCCAAGGTACATAAATCTCTCAATGACCCACCCATGAGATCTATTGTGTCTGGTCAAGGGTAGGTCACTGAGCCACTATCCATCTTTGTTGATAGGAAACTACATCCTGTAGTTAACAATACCAGCAGCATCTTAAGGGACACTAGACATTTTTTAACTACTTTATTTGAATGGTCTGATGATTTTGTGGGAACGGATTGCACACTTGTCACCACGGATGTTATGTCACTGTTTACTGTGATTCCTAACTGTGAACACTTTGATTTTGTTAGTTCTTTTCTGTTTAAATATTGAGGATATGACCATTCACAGATTCCTTTGCTCTGAGTCCTATTTGACATGATTTTACAGTACAAAAGTTTGTTTTTAATGACCAGTTTTATTTACAGAAGGTGGGGGTAGCCATGGGCACTATGTGCTGCCAACAGCTATGCCAACTTAGTTATGGCTTACTGAGAGTCTGTGTATGTGCTGAATGACAGTAACTTTTGCTATTGATTTGTTCATTTCTATGCTCATTTTATGGATGACTTCTTTATTTAGATAGGCTCATTGACCCTTCTTCATGACTTTATGGAATACTTACAGAGCACTACTGACTTTTTAAGTTTTACAGTGCAACATTCGCAGATCAGTATTGACTTTTTGGATGTTCGAGTTAGTAACTGAATGAAGGTCTGTCCACTTCATTGTACAGGAAGCCATGTAAAAAAGTAAATGTTCTACACAGAGAAAGTTTGCACCCTAACTGTGGTCATTAGAATGTGTTGAAGGGTCAGTTCTACAGGCTTGCCAGATTGAATAAGGATGACAATGTTATGTTAGAATCCTTTGCAATGCAGAAGGAAGAATTTCTTTTAAGAGGTTACTCTGAGAAAGAGATTGATATGGCACAGAACGAGGTACTTAGCTATAAGGGACATTCTGCCAGACCTCATTTCTCTACTGGGAGTAAAGTCATGTATTTTAATTCAGGTATGGATAACAAAGTCAGACTTTGCTTGACTTATTCAAATGATGTCAGTTTAGTCTGTGATGTGGTAAAAGAAACTGTCACATTTTTACCACTGATGAGAAGTTTATGGGACTTCTTGGTGAAACACACAGTTTTAGCTTCAAGAACAACCAAGCTCTGAAAAAAACTATTATGTTACAAGCCCCTTACCAGCAAGGGACATGTAACTTCAGATAGGAAAGGGACTTTTCCCTTTAGGTCTTGTAACATGTGTAAAAATATTAATAGTATGTGCAGTTATGAGAATGTTTCAACTGGTCGTATTTATTATTCTAACTTTTATGCAGACTGCAAGAGTACAGATCTTGTTTACCTTGCTACTTGAAAAGTATGCGGCTACTACTATGTAGGGATGACTAATAGAGCATTAAAAGACAGGATACTTAAACATAACAACAATATTCTGAAAAAAGATACCAGGAATGCTCTAGCTAAGCATGCTTTAGCAAATGATTCCACTCATTTTTTTTGTTTTCTCTGTGTTAGAGTTAGTTACACCCAACACTAGACTTGGTGACATCGGAACAAGAACTGAATGCAGAGAAACTAAATGGATTTTACAGTTACAAACTGATCGCTACAGAGGTTTAAATGGCACTGTCCCTTTAAAGCCTGTTCTGAGATCAAGGGGCCTACCTCGTTGAAGTCTGCTACAGTGTATTTAAATGCTGCTTAGTTAAACAGTAGATCTGATGAAGCGCCTGTGATGAGTGTGAAAGCGCTACTGTTTTAGTTTTTATTTTGTTTATCGTTTTAATAAAGTGACTGTGTTATATTCCACTGTGCTGACTGGATTCTCATTCACTAGAAGTTTGAAGTTTCTAAGTCTCCCATGCCAGGCTTCCACAGAGTTTTGTATGCAAGTCACATCAGATAACACAATGTGAGACATGCTATGAAAGGCAGGAGGAAAGAGAGGAAGGATCCATTGAATTTTTGATAACCATGTCCTGTACTTCTTAGTTCTTCCCTGGACAAAGTTGTACTTCATCCACTGTAGTAATCTAAAGGCACTGCTGGGGAACTTGTCTTTCAACTGATCAAATACTGATGCAATTTCCTCTGGTGCCAGGAAAGCTAGTACCATCAGTTGCTTCAGAAGTAGTTGGAATTTTGCATTTTGGCTGTATTCTGTAGCCAAACCCTGAGCCTGTACATGGCACCAGATTATTTTTCCAAAATGGAAGAGGCAACCTTTAGTCCCATTTGCTGAGAAGTGTTATTTTACTGCCTTAATGGCTGTTCTTTAAAAATCAATGACTTCATAGGCTGGATACAGTGTCACTCCAATGGTCTCAACCACCTAGCACACACTGTTCAGCAATGTTTCATAGGCATCTTCAGATTTTCTGCTCATCAGAGCATACACAATAGGTAGCATTATGGCATTAGTTCCTGTACTAACCTTTCTATGAGTAGCATACAGTTATTTGTAAATAGCAGCTCTGGTTTGAAAAGTGCATATTCATTAGCCAGAAATTTGACAGCTCAGGATCAACAAGGTTCTGTTGTGTAGTCAGCAAAAGCATGCAAATGCTACCATCTTCATTATAGGCTTGTTATACTACTAAATTTCCCTCTTGTAAGGAGATCCACTTCTGAGATGGTAAGCAGTGGTTTTCAGGATGTCTTGTCAGGGGTTGCAGCCTTCCTCCTGTTAATCATCTGTTTCATGGCTTGTCTGGCTGGTAAATGCTGCACAATCCTGGAGTCAGCTTTAGCAGTAACTACATTAATAATTGCTGATGGCTCATCATTTGTTTAAGAAGACAAGGCTTTCATATCATTCATAAGTTAACCATTTTGGACACTGACTGTATTAGGAGGATGGTGGTGCTGGCATGACTTCAGCAGCTTCTCTTCCTTCTCCACAGTTACTGTAATAACTTATCCATGGCACTTGGTTTTACTATTTAAAGTACAGCACCAGTACCTCTTGCCATTGGTCTTTCATGCAGTATGGTACGCATAGCCATCCACAATTAATTTTGGCTTTCCACTGTGACTTACAGATGTCATATACACTTCACCATGAACATGAGGACACACTAAAGCTGCTGAACACCTTGGTAAACCTTCAAAACCCATTTTCTTCTCAGGAGGGTCTTCCACCAAGTGAACATTCTCCATCTTCTCTTTCATCACTCTGTTCTTGTACACTCTACCACTCTACAGATGTTCATCGTATTGATCACAGCTGCAGTAGCATTAGCTATATGGGTTATATCCTACCAAGGATATAACAGCTGGCCAGCTTCCAAAGCTTCAGGGCACCTTCCAAGCACCAAATTGTCAGGCAGCTTGGGCTGAGCTAACTAAAAGAGGTTAAGTTGTCTATCTCGCCTTCATTCTTGCTGGATGGGTTCGGAGCCGACCTCGGCTCCGACTCGGCCACTCTAAAAGCTCGAGAGTTGGTTCCACCGGCTCGAGGCTCCCCTTATATCCCACAATGCTAGGCGTGAGTTACCTCAGATCTCGTTTGCCGCTACAGCGATCGAGGTGTTGGTTTTCTACCGGTTCTTGGTAAGTGACTTTCTTGTAAAGTTAGTGTATTAAAACCCCTTTAATTTTAATATTTATACTTATTTCCCTTAGTTTAGAGGAATTCTTATCCCCTTTCTTAAAAATTCCTGTTTTTTTCCCACAAGAACTTTAAGTTCTTCCCTTGGGCCTACAGGCCTTTTTTCTTTCCCTAGTGGAGTGTGTGTATTATTTTTTCTTAATTTAAAAAACCTAGCTAGTTGTTTTATTTTAAGCTAAACTAGACAGGGTGTAATCAGTGTGTTTGTGACTGTGTGTGTGATTGCACCTTTGGGATGTCTAAAGAAGCAAAGGTCTCCGGATTCAAGAAGTGTGATGCGTGCTGTCAGAAAATGTCTCTGACAGACGCTCACACTTCTTGTGTCTACTGTCTGGGACCTTTGCACCTGCAGGACTCCTGTGCTGTTTGCCATGGCTTCAGCCCCAGGGTCCTGCAGGAAAGAAAAAATAAGTTAATTCTAAGAGGCTTACTCAAGCCAGAGGATTCCCTTACTGTGTCTTCAGGGAAGCCCTCCAAGGCATCTAGGTCTTCGGCTCCGACAACTGAGCCGAGACCTAAGGCTTCTAAACCTCTGCCTACATCGGCTCCGGCTGGAGCCGATGAGTCTCAGTCCACAGTTTCTGTGGTTCCCTCGGCTCCGGCTGGAGCCGAGGTATTAGAAATTCCCATGTCGGCTCCGACCAGACCTTCGGAGCCGACAACTAGGAAGAGGTCCAGGTCACCATCCCTTGGCTCCGTTCATTCGGCTCCAGGATCTCCCCTGCTGTCTGAACGGAGCCATAGATCTCACTCCTCTAGGTCATCGAGGCTGTCGGATCATGACCTTCAGAGGGTAATGAGTCGACTTCTTAAGTCCGAGGCACTGGCCCAGATGCTTCAGAGCCCGACTCATCAGTCGATGCCTGCCCCTGTCCATCAATATATTCCTCCTTCGACTCTCTTGAGCTCGGAGCCGGGTCGTGTCGGAACCGAGACTGTGATAGCGCCGGAGCCGATACAATTGTCTTCGGCTCCGTGCCGCTCCGATTTCTTCCTTGGAAGAATCTCGGCGCCGGACTTCCCTCGTCGGCTCCGAGGGTGAGTGGCATCGGACCCTTGTCCGACCCCCTCTCCTCTCGGTGCTTCGGGCGCTGGTGAGTTCGGCTCCGACATCGACCTCGAGCCATCACTGTCGGTGCCGAGGGAGGTTCTTAGCTTCTCGGAGCGGGACCTCTGGCTTTGCCTGACAGGGGTGCATTCAAGTCATGCG
Source organism: Protopterus annectens (assembly GCF_019279795.1). NCBI lineage: Eukaryota > Metazoa > Chordata > Ceratodontiformes > Protopteridae > Protopterus > Protopterus annectens. Next base: position 1,676,260,872 of record NC_056728.1, on the reverse strand, counting down.
GAGTGTGTTAGAGCCTGGCTCTACTCCACAGTCGGCTCCGTCCGCCCCTCCCTCTACGGTGCCTCAGGTCAAGTCGACTCACTCCCTCATCCCGGACCGCAGAGAGCCAGCTCCTCAGGAACCCCCTGTGGGGATTTCATCCTCTTCCGAGGCCTCTCCTGATTTGGCAGAAGAGCCCCTCGGAAGAGGAAGTGTAAGAGGAAACACATTGACTCACCTGAGTCCATCACATCTGACACAGATTTAGATGATTCTGAGGGTTCCCCCCCGTTCCCCTTCTGAAGATGTCTCATTTGCAGACATTCTAGAGATCCTGAAACAAGGGGGAAAGTGGCCAGCCCTCAACCCTTCGCCGGATGAATCTGTGTATCTTGAGGCGTTTGGCTCTCGCCCTTCCACCTCCTGGGTGTCCCCCTTTGACCCCTCATGCAGGTGGTTGCTAAAAAGGCATGGACGGCTCCTGATTCAGTGGACCCCACTCCCAGGAGACCCTCCAAATTCATAACGGCACCAGCAGACAAACAGTTCTTGACAAAAGGAGTCTCTGTGGATGCTATGGTGGTAGCTGCTGCCACTAAGAAGGAGCTAGCTGATCCTTCAGTACCTGTCCATCCGCCTAACAAGGAATCTAGGTCCATGGACAGGTACGGGAAGCGGATGTTCTCGTCAGCGACATTTACCATGCGTTCGCTGAACTACCTATGCCATTTCACTCGTCTTCAAAGGGACCTGATTAAAGAAGCGAGTGAAATGTTAAAGGACCCTACAGCTGCGGGTTTTCAGGATAAGATGAACACTCAGCTGGCTACCCTTAACTCCATAACCAACTCCTCCATGCGCCTTCTTTCTTACGCGGCTGATGGAGCGAGTAGGGCCGCAGGGACAGGTGTGGCCTTACGTAGGCATGCCTGGATGCGGCTATGCAACTTTGCGGACCCCTTCAAGACGTCTTTCACTAACTCCCCGTTTGATGGATCATCTCTCTTTGGTCCTCAAGTGAAAGAAACCTTGACTAGGTGCGAAACTGATGGCAAGACCCTTTCTGCCGTCAGAGTCCGTTTTTCTACTCCTTCTAGGCCTTACCCCAAAGGCCAGAAAGGTGGAAATATGTGGTTCCGTAAACAATCTCAAGGGACTTCGCCTGACGCACAGAGTCGTTTCCCCGCCAGAGGCAGAGGCGGGAATAACAATGGTAGACGACGCCCTAGGGGCAGGGGGGGTCCGCAGAACCAGGGCAATCGGGAAGCCTTCTCTGACAAGCCCTTTCAGCATCCCTGAGGTGTTGCCCGACTGCCCACCTTCGGAGGCAGTCGGGGGAAGATTGCCACTGTACCCAGAAGCCTGGCTATCCCTGACTCAAGACAAATGGGTACAGTCCGTCATTTCCGAAGGCTATTCTATCCCCTTTCTTCGCATTCCAAACCAATCAAAAAAATCCCTTCCAGATGTTCCACCCGCTCAAAGGGATCTAGCGGTTTTGGAAATTTCAAAACTGCTTGCAAAAAGAGCAATTCAGCCAGTTCCAGCAGACCAGCAAGGATCCGGAATCTACTCAAGGTTCTTTTTAGTTCCAAAGAAAACAGGGGACTGGAGACCAATTTTGGATCTCAGTATCTTGAACAGATCAGTCAAGAAAACAAGATTTCGGATGGTCACGCTGCAATCCATCCTTCCCCTTTTGGGCAAAGGAAACTGGATGTGCTCTATAGACCTTCAGGATGCATACTATCACATAAAAATGAACAGACGCTCCAGAAGATTCCTCCGCTTCAGGCTGGGAACCAGTCATTTTCAGTTCAGGGCCCTGCCCTTTGGTCTCACCACTGCCCCCTGGGTGTTTACCAAATGCATGGCAGTGGTAGCTTCTCACCTGAGACGACAAGGATTCCAGGTGTTTCCATATTTGGACGACTGGCTCCTCACAGCTCCCACCAAGCATCTCCTTCTGATGGCCAGGGATTACACTTTTCGCATTTGTCAAAAGTTAGGCATTTCAATAAATTGCAAAAAGTCTGTTTTGTCGCCTTGTCGTACTATTACTTTCATAGGTGCAAATCTAGACACAGTAGACATGTCTGCGAGACTAACACATCAGAGAATAACAGACATTCACAAACTGGTCTCACTTCTTTTCAACAACAACAGAATCAAAGCCAGGTTAGTTCTGAAGGTGTTGGGAATTATGGCGGCGGCCATACCTCTGCTTCCATTAGCCAGATTCCACATGCGGATCCTTCAATGGATGCTCTTTACACAATGGTCATACCAGCAACTTCCAATGTCCCACACCATTATGATCACGCAGGCGTGCAGAAATCATCTCATGTGGTGGATGTCTTCCCCTCAGCTCTTGTTGGGAAGACCCTTTGTTCCACCCTCCGGTTGCTACTCTGACAACGGATGCCTCCCTGATCGGGTGGGGGGGGCATTATCAGGGCAGGACGGTCCAGGGCACATGGCAACCAAACGAACGCCACTTGCACATAAATGTTCTGGAGATGAGAGCAGTGCTTTTAGCGTTGCAAGCCCTTCAAGACTCTCTTCCCTTGGGAACGATTGCAATCCAGACAGACAATATGTCTGTAGTGTGGTACATCAACAAACAAGGCGGAACCAGGTCATACCCCCTGTGTCGAGAAGCACTCAGATTGTGGCAATGGGCGATTTCTTCTCAGCGATTTCTGATAGCAACGCACATCCCCGGGAAGTCCAATCAAATTGCGGACAAGTTGAGCAGAGCTATCCTCATGCCTCACGAGTGGTCTCTGAAAGACTCTGTTGTGAGAGAAATTTTCCTCAAGTGGGGTCAGCCTTGCTGCGATCTTTTTGCTACTCCCCAAAACAGCAAGTGCAGAGAATATTTCACTCTATTCCCTTTACCAGGCCAACCCAGCAGAGACGCTCTAGTCCAAGTTTGGCCCCGGGGACTTCTGTATGCATTTCCTCCCTTCCCACTAATCTCTCAAGTGATACAGAAAGCTATCGCTCAGAAGGCCTCATTGATCCTCATTGCTCCTTACTGGCCTTGACAGGTGTGGTTCCCCTTTCTACATCAATTTCTATTGGAGCGACCGTGGCATCTGGACCTAGTTCCAGATCTTTTGATCCATCAGTCGGGTCAGTTACATCTCTCCCTTCCCTCTCTGAACCTCACTGCTTGGTTCCTCCAGTTCCAACCTTAGCCAAGCTTCCTCAATTATCTCACTCCGTTCGAGATATTTTGATAGCTTCCCATAAATCTTCCACTCGGAAGATTTATTTGAGTAAGTGGAAATGCTTCACATATTGGGCTCAAGGAAGGGACATAGATCCTTTCACTGCTTCCATCCAAATGGTCCTTGATTTTCTAGCTGAACTCTTCCATGCAGGTTCATCTCCCTCTACTCTTAAAGTTCAATTGGCAGCTATTTCTAACTTTCATGTTGGTATTTCTGAATCTGCCTTGATGTCCCACAAGCTTTGCAAAGCCTTTTTGAAAGGAGTTTTTCTTCTCAGACCTCCTATAAGAAATCCTCCTTCTCCTTGGGACCTAAATTTAGTTCTTGCTTCTTTGATTCTTCCCCCTTTCGAACCTGCAGTCTCCTGTTCTTTAAAATTGCTATCATGGAAGACTCTCTTTCTGGTAGCCATTACTTCAGCTAGAAGAGTCTCAGAACTTCAAGCACTCAGCTGTCGACCTCCTTATTTATTGTTTCATAAGGACAGGGTATCCTTACGAACGAACCCGTCCTTTTTGCCTAAGGTAGTCTCGACGTCAAATCTAAATCAAAGCATTGACCTCCTGTCTTTTTCCAGAATATTCCAATAGGTCTGAACAAAAATTACACTGCCTGGATGTTCATCGTCAATTGAGGTACTATTTGGATAGAACAAAACAATTCAGAAAATCTGACCAGCTGTTTGTCTCCTATGCGGAAGGCAGAAAGGGACTTTCAGTTTCAAAGGTATCATTATCCAGATGGCTAACATCTTTGATTTCCCTTGTATATGAAATTAGACACCAAAAGCTGCCTAATAAACCTAAGGCCCATTCCACCAGAGCTTTGGCTACTTCTTTAGCCTTCCAAGACAGACTGCCTATTGACACCATTTGTGCAGCAGCTACTTGGGCTACTCCTCACACTTTCATTTCTCATTATAAGTTGGATTTAGCTTCTAGGCATAGAGCTAACTTTGGTTCCACTGTTCTCAGGAGTCTGTTCCGTTAGGCCACCCGGGACAAGGTGCTAGGGACGGTCCCATCCAGCAAGAATGAAGGCGAGATAGACAACTTAACATAAAGAAGTTATGTTCTTACCATAACGTTCCATGTTAGTTGTCTTCGCCTTCTTCTTAAGCCCCACCCTCCTGCCCCTGGCCTGGACAGACCTAGAGGAGTTGTGATTGTGACCTCTCTTTCTACCACCTCTATACTTTAGGTATATGCTCTGCTGTGCATATTTCCTGGATCAGGATGTAGGTCACCCTTCTCTTCTCCCTTATTTATAGAGGTGGACTTTGTTACTAATTATTCTATTACTATTATAGGCTGGGCCTAGCTTACAAACGAGATCTGAGGTAACTCACGCCTAGCATTGTGGGATATAAGGGGAGCCTCGAGCCGGTGGAACCAACTCTCGAGCTTTTAGAGTGGCCGAGTCGGAGCCGAGGTCGGCTTCGAACCCATCCAGCAAGAAGAAGGCGAGAAGAAGACAACTAACATGGAACGTTATGGTAAGAACATAACTTCTTTATAAGTTTGGACAAAAAGCCCTTCAGAGTTTTACTGCTGCTGAAGAATACACTCTTCTGAGGCTTTCGAGGATCAGCGGTCAGTTTTTCCTTTCATTTGCTGGGCAAATAAGTTCTCTTTGGGGGAAAAACTATTTTCTTAATGTTGTTGATGTTTTACTACTTTCTTCTTCAGGAAAATTATGTTAAAGCTAGGAATGTTTTGTTTTAACAGTCTCAAAACTGTAACATTCTTTTAAATGGACCACTTGCTTTTCCTGTCAGTTTAAAAGTAGTATAAAGTAACTGAAAACATTTTTTTTCTGTGGAGAAATGCTGCTCTGCGGGCTGGCATAGTGAATTACAGTGCGTTTTACTGTGCTTGCTTGGCTGCATTCTCAGAACCCCCCAGATGACATTAAAAATCAGATTTTAAATTCTCCCTTGGACTGAGAGTTAGTGTTCTGCCCTTCTGTTGCAGAAATTATCAAAATGTGTGATGAATAGGGCAAGCTGATCCAGGAAATCTCTTAAGATATTTCAGCCCTCCTATTTCAAATTATCCAAGAGATTTTTTATCTCCTCATCCAATTTTGGCATATAACAGAATAAACAGTCTCAATCATTCAGGTAAATAGACATTTAAGAAAAAATGGCAAAGGGGGTTCAAAAAGAAGATGTAAGTCTCCCAAAAATGACAGCCCAACAAGTCTGAATGGTTATTCAAGACAAATTCCTTCCCACCCTGGCCCCTTTTTCTTCCAGAAAATCTGAATATCTTTTTTTTCTGTTTGACAACAGATTGTTTCAGACAAATGAGTTCTGAAAATCATTCATCAGGGTTACAGATGACAATGGGAGGATATTCTTCCTCTCCAGGTGGTCAGTCCTCATCCTCCAGATCAGACTCTTTTCTTTCTGACTGTATTTAATCACATGCTGTCCCAAGAAGTGATATAATCAGTTCCTCCTCCTTCCCATGGGGGGAAAGGTTTTTATTCAAGGTTGTCCATAGTGCCAAGGAAAAAAATGCCTGGAGATCAGTTCTGGATATTTCTTCCCTAAACCTGTTTATGATAGTGCCCACATTCAAAAATGTGTCACTTCACAACCTGTTACCTCTTCTTCTTTCAAGTTTCCAAATAACACTAGACTTAAAAGATGCTTATCATCACATCTCTATTTGTCCAGACTTCAGACATTTATTAAGGTTTTGTGTGTCTGAAACACATTATCAATTCTCTGCCTTGCCCCATGGACTACACACTGTGCCAAGAGTGTTCACAAAGTGTCTAGTTCCAGTTATAGCTCATTGCAGACCACAGGGTAGCCACATTTTACATATTTAGATGACTTGCTTATCTTTGCAAAGTCTTTTTCAAAGTGTCAGAAATCTCTCTGTCTCTTGGGTGAGAGATCTCCAACACAAGCTATGATTCCAAGAGAACATTCAAAATTCTTTCTTGACTCTCCCATACAGGATAGTGCTCCTGGGATGTCAACTAAACACTGAAGTTCAAAGAGCTTTTCTTCCACAGGAAAAGAGTAAATCTTTATTTAGATCTCTTTCTGAGGTTTTTCACTGAGACTTTGGTCACTGTGAGGGAATACCTCAGGATTTCCGGTGTTATGGTATATGTGAGTCTCACAATACCCCTGGCAAGACAGACACCACGTGAGAAAAATACAGTAGTATCTGAACTCCATTTGGTCCCAACATCAACACCCTTTGTTTTCAAGTCACAGTGTTGGGGTTTATCAGAACAGAAACCTTTTGTTGGAGACAACAGATATCCTTAAATCAAGGTCTCCCCTTCTCCATCCCTGCCCCAAAGCAGTCAGTCACAACAGATGATTTGGACTTTGTTTGGGGAGCAGTTTCAGGAGGCATAAAAGTGCAGGAGGTATGAGACACCAAGTACAGATGCTAGCACATAAATATCAAGGAGAAGCTTAACCTGTTCAAGGCATTCAAATCTCTGAATTATCTTTGATTTCTGAGACTTCTTCAAGTGATTACAGACAATACCACAGTAATGTGGTACATCAACAAGCAAGGGGGTGTCAGGTCACACCCCCTTTGCAGACTAGCCATGTTAGCTTGGGATATAGGTATATATTACCATATTGGGTATATTGGAATATGGCATAATCTCACTCTACAGGCATTCTACATTTTTTCAGAGCAAAACTGTGTGGTAGACAAGATAAGCAGGACCAAAGCAGTCCATCACAATTGGAAACCAGATTGGGGGGGGCTTCCAAGATTTGATCCATCCGTGGGGAGTTCCACAAGTAGACCTCACTGTCTCCTCTCTGATCAATTGACAGGCAAGATTCTGTTCCAAGGCTCCATGCAAAAAGGCCTGGAAGACAGCTGCCTTTTCTTTTCCTTGGATAAGAGTGTTTCTGTATGCTTTTCTACCATTTCCACTAATACCCAGGATACTTTTGAAGATTCAGAAGGAATCCTCAAAGTCAAAGATCACTGTGACGGCTCCATTTTTGCCTAAGAAACTGTGGTTCTTCCTTCTTTTGGAAATGTACAGGGGCAATTACCACAAGTTTCCTCACAGACTGAATCTACTCACATAAGAACAGGGGTGTTTGATACACCCTGACATGAATCATCTTCAACTGACTGCCTGGGTGATAAGGTATTAATTCCTTTTAGGCATCTGTTTACTGAAAACATGCAGCAGGTACTAATGGAAGCAAGAGAGCCTGCTGCTAGAAAATTATATATTAGCAAACGGAAAAGGTTTTCTAGCTGGTGCCAACAACATAAACAGCACCTATTCAGATCTGATTGTTCTGTGGTTTTACATTATTCTTGTGAGTTGCTATACTATTTATTTTATTTATTTATTTGCAGTTGGTTTACCAGGATAGTCCATTGGGCCTAAAAGAACCCGTTTTCAATGGAGTCCTGGGGAGAAAAGCTCCAAAAAAGAACAGACATACAGAATATGTACATACACTTGAAAAAGCTCTTAATGCAAACTAACAGACAAGGTGAAAACAACAGAGCTAAGCTATTTATACAATGTAAAAGAGAATACAGTCATTGCTTTTGCATTTGAGGTACATTCAAAAATGCGAAATATTAGATAAAGTACAAAAAATGAGAGGTGAGTTAGGGCATTAAAGAGGTAGGATTATATTGTTGTATAGTGTGGTTAGATTTGAAGAAAGTAATAAGTATATAGGCTTTGTTGAGTAGGAAGTGAATGAATGGAGGATGAAGGATGAAGGATGAAGGGTTCCATATTTTTATGATGGATGGGAACAAGAGCATTCCCATTGGGACGTAAGATGAGTATGAAGAGATTTTTTGAACGAATAAAGATTAGAGATGGTACGAATGGACGGTGGGAGTGAGTTCCAAAGACGAGCTATGTTAAAGGATAGTAGGTTTTTGCCTGGGGGGCGTTTTGGTTTAAGTATTTCTAATAGGTTTTGATTGTTTGACCTTAAGACTCTATCAGGTAAGTGAAACTTAAAAGCAGAAGACAGGGAGGGACAAAGAGAGGGGTTGTTAATGAGCTTATGGGCTAGGGTAAGCTGAATGTAATTGAGCTGATGTGGAAGTTCAAGCCAATGTAGTTTTTGGAGAGAGGAACAGTGATGGGTGAATGACCTGTGGCCATTGGCGAACTTGGCGATTTTGTTGTAGCAAGAGGAAAGTTGTTTCTTAAGAGAGGACTGAATATTAGTTAGGAGAGGTGAACCATAGAGAAGGGAGGGAATAAGAAAGGAAGAAGACAGAGTGATTTTAGAGGTCTTTGTGAGGTATTGATTGTGACGGTAGAGCATACCCAGCTTTTGGTGGGTTTTTTTAATATTTAGGTGTACGTGGGAGTTGAAATTAAGCTGGTTATCAATTTGAACACCAAGTAACTTAGTTTCAGATACGAGTTCTAGGGTTGATTTGTTTTGACTAGTGATCAGGAATGTGTTTGTATCAAAGGGAGTAGTTTTAGAGGGAGTAAATACCATGAGTTTAGTTTTAGAGGCGTTGAGAGCAAGGTGGTTTATTTTCATCCAATGCTCAGTAATTGAGAAAGCTTCTTGTGTGAGCTTTAGAAGCTCAAGGGTAGATGTGGCAGAGCAGATAATGGTGGAATCGTCAGCATATTGGATGATGTTAGAGAATGGGATAGATTTATGAAAATCGTTTATAAAAATGTTAAAGAGAAGAGGACCAAGTATGGAGCCTTGGGAACCCGGTGGGGTACTAAGAAAAGAGGAAGTGGCCTTTTTCCATTTTACAGCTTGGTGTCTGTTAGATAGGTAGCTGGAGAACCAGTTCACAGAGGAGGAAGAAAGGTTAAGTTTGGAAAGTTTAGTTAACAGCGGGCTGTGCGAAATGGTATCAAAAGCCTTAGAAAGGTCAAGTAGTAGGGTAGAGACAATATGGCCGAAATCACAAGCTTTATTTACAGTTTCTAGATAGGAGAGGAGGGCTGTCATGGTGCTATGATTTGGCCTAAAGCCATATTGTGTAGGTGTGAGAAGGTTATTGTCTAAAAGATGTGGTAGTAGTTGAAGTTGAACACATTTTTCAAGTAGTTTAGAGATGGGGGACAAGATAGCAATGGGGCGGAAGTTGTTAACACTGCAGTTATTACCGCCTTTATGAAGGGGGATGATAAAGGCTTGTTTCCAGAGTTGGGGCACTGTACATTCCAGGATTGAGCGGTTGATGAGAATGCTTATGGGATAGGCAATTGCATCAGCAGCAATGTTTAGGAAATATGAGGGGATATTGTCAGGTGCATTAGTGCCGGGCTTCAGTTTTTGAAGTAGTTTTTTTATTGTAGAAATGGGTATAGGTTTTAATGAGAATGGAGCAGAGTGGGGAGAGAAAGTATTTGATGTTGGTGAGGATGATGAGGACGTTAGAGAGGGTGAAGAGTTATGGGATATAGTTAGAGAAGATGGGAATGAGGAAGGAAGAGAAGTGCTTGGTGAACATTTGGCAGGAGAGGGTGAGGGGGTATTGGATGGTATGGTAGAAGTAGGAAAAGAGGAAGTTAGTTTGCTAATAGAATCAATGAAGAAGGAGTTGAATTGAGTAGCCAGGTCTAGATCTGGGGCATTTGGGTCGGGGGTAGGGGTGTGTGGTCTGCTAGGGTTAAGGAGGGTAGAGATTCCTTTCCAGAATTTCTGTGGATTTGTTTTATTATTGTTTTGGAGGGTAAAGAAGTAATTTTGTCTGTCAGAGATAATAAGCTTTTTGACTTTATTTTGGAGGGTTCTGTATTCAATGTGGGAATCAGGGGACTTTCTTTTCTGATAAAGTGCCCAGGCTTTGTCTCTAAGGCGCATGGTTGCTAATGTATTTCTGGTAAGCCATGGGGCAGAATTATTTTTTATTTGTTTTGTCCTTTGGGGGGCTTGGGAATCTAGTATTCTTAAGAATGTAGAGTTAAAGTGGGAAACAGCGTCTTCTAAGGGTAATGTCCTAAGAGTGTTCCAATTGATTGCTTTTAGAGAATCTGAAAAGGTTGTTGGGTTGAAATTTTTGTGGTTGCGTGTGGTAATATAATTGTGGGGGTGGTGAGAGATACAAGGGAGTCGGTAAGTGAAGATGGGCATATGATCACTTAGAGCATCGGGAAGAGTACCACTGTCAGAGTGATAGTGTGGGTGTGGCCTTTCTTGTTCCTCTATCCAGGTTAATTTAATAGCCATTTCCACATGTCTGTCCATGGCTGCTCCTCTTTCAATGCAGTCTCATATCAAAATGCTCTTAAAAGGTGTTTTGCATAAGAGGCCTCCAAGATAACCTATGGCCCATCCTTGCAATCTTGGTTTTGTATTAGAGAAGTTAATACTTGCTGCATTTGAACCAGTCAGCCTGGCTAACATGAGGTTGTTAACATGAAAAACAGTTTTGCTGATTGCTCTGACTGCTGCAAGAATAGTATTTGAGTTGCAAGCTCTTATAAGTGAGTCAGTCCTACCTCATTTTCCATAGGGACAGGGTTTCTTTGAGAACTAATTTTTTTTTATGCCTAAAGTAGTATCCCAGTATACTATAAGCCAAACTTTGCATCTCCCCATTTTCTTTCCTGAACCTAAAACACAGGCAGAAAGGATACCTCATACCTTGGATGTCCACAGACAACTTAGGTACTATCTTGACAGCAGTAAATCTTTCAGCTCTTCAAATCAATTGTTCATTTCTTGTGAAGATAAGAAGAAGGGACAGCCTGTGTCAAAACAGACCATTTCCAAATGGCTGCCTAAGGCTAGTATCTTTTGATGTTAAGTTGTCTATCTCACCTTCATTCTTGCTGGTTGGGTTCGGAGCCGATCTTCGGCTCTGACTCGGCCATCTTCTGAAGCTTGAGAGCTACAAACTGGCTTGTGGCCTCCCCATATCCCATGATGCCTGGCGCTAGATACCCAGATCGCATTTGCGCTTCTGCTGCGAGGTTGCTCTACTGGCTCAGGTTGTATAAAACTTCTATATTGTCTTTTTTCTGTCACAATTTAGTAAATATTTAGAGCAGAATTATCGTTTAGTTATTTCCCTTATTTTGTGTAAGTTTCTGTAGCTGAATCCTTGTCTTTTCTCTGCAGAAACTCGTTTTACTTAGAAAGTTCCCCCTCCCCCGTTTTCCTCTAAGGTTTTCCATTTAAGTTAGAGGATAACCTAATCTCTAGTTGTCTGTTTGAGTTAGAGGATAACCTTTTTCTTCTCTATCTATTTCTTTATAAAAAAAAAATCTTTTCTTATTATTACTGTTAGTTTGGCTATACTTATTACAGTTGTTGGTGTACTGTCAGTTCTGGTAACTTGTAGTGTATTGTTGTTGTGTTAGTACCTTAACCTTTGTGTGAGTGTGTTTTTCCTTTGGGCTTGCCTGTCAATATGTCCAAGGATCCTAAGCCATCTGGATTCAAGAAGTGTAACTCATGCTGTCAGAAGATGTCTCTGACAGATTGTCATACTTCTTGTGTTTATTGTCTGGGCTCCGTGTACCTGCAGGACTCTTGCTCCATTTGCCATGTGTTCAGTCCAAGAGTCCTGCAGGAGCACAAAAATAAATTGATCCTTAGAGGTTTACTTAAACCTCAAGATTCACTGGCTAAGGCTCAGCCTGTGAAATCTTCCAAGGCACCTAAACCATCGGCTCCCAGTTCGGAGCCATCGTTGGGTGAATCTGTACCTTCCATTTTGGCTCCGGCTGGAAAAGATGCTCCTCCCTCTCAGTCGGCTCCGATACACTCTTCGGAGCCTTCTGAGAGTCGAAAAAGGTCCAGGTCTCCCTCTCTGGAGTCGATACGCTCGGCTCCAAGATCGCATCTGCTCCAATCGGAGCGTAGTCATTGCTCATCCCACTCTTCTCGGTCCTCATGACTTTCGGACCATGACTTGGAAAGAGTGGTCAGCAGACTGATAAAACCGCAGGCCCTGGCTAAAATGTTGTCCAGCCCCCCTCACCAGGGGTCAGCTCTGCCCACGTCTGCAGGTATTCCTCCTCTGACTCACCCTTTGAGCTCGGAGCCGGAGTTCATGGGGATTCGGGTCGTGGAACCGTCGGCTCTGATACCTGCTCCTTCAGTTCTGTTGTCAGCTCTGATCACTTCCATGATTCCGTCCTTGGAGGGATCTGGGCGCCGGGACTCCCTTGTCGGCTCTGAGGAGGTGAGTAGCATCGGACCCTTGTCTGACCCCGCTCTCCCCCTCGGAGCCTCGGCTAAGGTGAGTTTGGCTCCTACATCGGCCTCAGAGCCTTCCCCCTCGGTGCGGAGGGGGATTCTGATTTCTTCTGTACCGGATCCCTCTCTCCGTTCTGATTGGGATGCCTTCGAGGTGATGAGGAGTGTTCTGGCCCCTGATCCAGTGCCACGATCGACCCCCTTGCCTCCTCTCCCTATGGTGCCTGCGTCAGCCTCTGCCTCTCTTCCAGACCCCAAGCGTGGGGATCCAGCACCCCAGGACACCCCTTTGGGTGTATCTTCCTCTTCTGAGGCCTCCCCTGATCATTCAGAGAAGCCACCTCGTAAGAGGAAATGCAAGAGAAAGCATGTTGACTCCCCTGAGTCTGTCACATCAGATACCGACTTACAGGATTCGGAAGGGTCCCCGAGGTCCCCCTCTGAAGATGTCTCCTTTTCAGACATCCTTGAGATGCTTAGACAGAGGGGGAACTGGACTGCCCTAAACCCTTCCGAGGGTGAGTCTGTATTCCTGGACGTGTTTGGATCCCGACCTTCCACCTCCTGGATGTCTGCACCTTTCGACCCACTGATGTCTGTGGTGGCTCGGAAGGCATGGTCAGCTCCAGACACAGTGGAACCAACCCCAAGAAGACCAGCAAAATTCATTACTGCACCACAGGACAAGCAATTTTTGACAAAAGGTGTCCCCATTGATACCATGGTGGTAGCGGCGGCCACGAAGAAGGAGTTGGCTGAAACTTCTTCATCTGTTCATCCCCCTAACAAGGAGTCTAGGACGATGGACAGATATGGGAAGCGGATGTTTTCTTCAGCGACTTTTACCATGAAGTCTCTGAATTACTTGTGCCACTTTACCCGTCTACAGAGGGATCTCCTTAAAGAGCTTGGAAATACCCCTCAAGATCCATCAGCTGAGGGGGCCCAAGCCAAGGTTGCCTCCCAGCTGGCGACTCTTAATTCAGTGGTTAACTCCTCAATGAGGCTCATTTCTTATGCAGCCAATGGGGCAAGTAGAGCCGCAGGCACAGGCCTCGCTCTGAGGAGACACGCTTGGATGCAGCTTTGTAACTTTGCGGAACCTTTCAGAGCATCTTTCACCAACACCCCCTTTGATGGTTCCTCTCTCTTTGGATCTCAGGTGAAGGACACCCTTACCAGGTGTGAACAGGAAGGCAAGACTCTCTCTGCTGTAGGGGTCCATTTTTCCACTCCTTCCAGACCATATCCCAAGGGTCAGAAGAGTAGAAAGATGTGGTTCCAGAAATCCCAGGGAGCCTTGCCTGACACATGTGGTGAGTTTCCCTCTAGGGGCAGAGGAGGGAACAATAACAGATGCTGCCCTCGTGGCAGAGGGGGTCTGCAAAATCAGGGCAGCAGAGAATCTTTCTCTGACAAGCCCTTCCAGCATCCCTGAAGGGTTGCCCGGCTGTCCACCTCTGGAGGCAGTCGGGGGAAGATTATCACTGTACCCAAGAGCCTGGCAAGACATAACACAAGACAAATGGGTACAGTTTGTTATATCCAGAGGTTACAAAATTTCCTTTGTTTGCGCACCATTCTTGCCGAATAAGTCCCTTCCAGATGTTCCACCCAATCTAAGGGATCAAGCAGTTCAGGAAATTGCAAAACTGTTAAGAGAAAGGGCCATTCAGCAAGTTCCAGCAGACCAGCAAGGATCCGGAATTTACTCAAGGTTCTTTTTGGTACCAAAAAAGACAGGGGACTGGAGACCCATTTTGGATCTCAGCAGACTAAACAGGTCTGTACAAAGAACCAAATTTCGGATGGTCATGCTACAGTCCATTTTGCCCTTCCTGGGTCAGGACAATTGGATGTGCTCCATAGATCTTCAGGATGCATACTCCCACATCAAAATGGACAGGCGCTCCAGAAGATTCCTGTGCTTCCAGCTGGGAGCCAGCCATTATCAGTTCAGAACTCTGCCTTTTAGTCTCACCACAGCCCCCCAGGGTGTTCACCAAATGTATGGCAGTAGTTACCGCTCATCTGAGATGGCAAGGATTCCAGGTGTTTCCATATCTAGATGACTGGCTCCTCACTGCTACCACCAGACATCATCTTCTGCAAGCCAGAGACTATACCATACAGACGTGTTTCAGACTAGGTATCACTATAAAGTTCCAAAAATCTGCTTTGTCGCCTTGTCAGTCTATCACCTTTATAGGCGCAAACTTAAATACAAAAGACAGGTCAGCCAGCCTTCCACCAGACAAGGTGTTAGTCATTCGGCAGCATGTCCAGGTCTTGTTAGGTTGCAAGAGAATTCAAGCCACGTTCGTACTTCAAACCCTGGGTCTCATGGCAGTGGCAATCATACTCGTCCCTCTGGCCCGTTTCCACATGAGGATTCTCCAATGGCTCCTTTTCACACAATGGTCCTTTCAGTAGCTTCCCATGTCTCACATGATTATCATTACAGAAGCATGCAAAAAGCACCTTGCGTGGTGGATGGTCTCCCCATTAGTACCCCTGGGCAGACCATTTGTACTTCCTCCTCCAGTTGCTACGGTAACCACGGACACCTCCCTGATCGGGTGTGGGGGGGCATTATCAGGGCAGAACAGCCCAAGGCATTTGGCAACCTCAGGAGTACCATCTGCACATAAACGTCTTGGAAATGAGAGCCGTGCTTTTAGTGTTGCAAGTTCTTCAGGACTCTCTTCCTACCAGGACAGTTGCAATTCAAACGGACAATATATCAGTTGTATGGTACATCAGCAAGCAGGGCGGAACCAGGTCCTCCCCCCTATGTTGAGAAGCACTCAGACTCTGGCAGTGGGCGATCTCTTCCCAACGGTTTCTGACTGCAACGCATATCCCTGGGAAATCCAATGTCATAGCAGACAGACTGAGCAGAGCTATTCTGATGCCTCACGAGTGGTCTCTGAATCAAGTAGTGGTGGACCAAATCTTCCGCAAATGGGGGCAACCTTGCTGTGACCTCTTTGCCACCCCCTTCAACAGCAAGTGCAGCAACTTCTTCTCTCTCCTTCCACATCAAGAGTATTCCCCCAGAGATGCTCTAGTACACGATTGGCCTCAGGGACTTCTATATGCATTTCCCCCATTTCCTCTAATTCCCAAGCTGATACAGAAAGCTACCATATTGGGTTGTAAAATGATCCTCATTGCCCCGCACTGGCCTTGACAAATAAGGTTTCTGTTCCTGCATCATTACCTTATCGAGCAGCCTTGGACTCTGGAACCAATTCCAGATCTTCTGATCCATCAATCGGGTGGGCTGTATCACTCCCTACAATCTCTCAAGCTCACAGCTTGGTTGCTCCACTTCCAACCCTAGCCAGGTTTCTGGATATCTCCCAGTCAGTGTGTGAAATCATTTTATCATTGCACAAGTCTATCACTAGAAAAACTTACGCTAGTAAGTGGAAACGTTTTTCTTTCTGGGCAGAGGCTAAGAATATAGATCCTTTTTCAGCCCCTGTTCACCACATCTTGGAATTCCTCGCGGAGCTTTTTCATGCTGGCTCCACTTTGGCTACAATTAGAGTGCAGTTAGCCGCAATCTCAAATTTTCACATTGGCCTTTCAGAAAGTAGTATAATGTCTCATAAGCTTTGTAAGGCCTTCTTCAAAGGAACCACTCTGCTCAGGCCCCCGGTTAGAGATCCTCCACCCCCGTGGGATCTGAATTTGATTCTAGCCTCTCTAATTTTGCCCCCCTTCGAACCAGCAGCTTCCTGTTCATTGAAGTTTTTATCATGGAAAACACTTTTTCTGGTAGCAATCACTTCAGCCAGACGAGTTTCCGAGCTGCAGGCTCTTTGTACACGTCCCCCCTACCTAGTGTTCCACAAAGACAGGGTTGCTCTTAGGACTAATCCATCCTTCCTTCCTGAGGTCTTTTCTGAGAACAACTTGAATCAGTCCATTGGCCTTCCTGTGTTTTTTTCCCAACCATTCCAACAGGGCAGAATAGAAGTTACATCAGTTAGATGTTCACAGACAATGCGTTTTTATTTGCACAGGACTAAGGCCTTCAGAAAATCGGATCACTTTCCTCTCTTATGCAGAGGGCAAACAAGGTATACCAGTATCAAAGGTAACTTTATCCAGGTGGCTGACTTCTATCATTACTTTTATCTATCAGCTGAGGAATAAACAATTGCCTGTTAAACCAAAAGGGCACTCCACCAGAGTATTAGCCACTTTGGTTGCTTTTCAGGCTAGGTTGCCCATGGAATCTATTTGTGCAGCAGCTACGTGGGCAAACCCTCATACTTTCATCTCGCATTATAAGTTGGACGTGATTTCCAGGAGCAGAGCTGATTTTGGTTCCACTGTTCTGAAGAGTCTGTTCCATTGAGCCACCCAGGATATTAGGTGCTAGGGACGCTGTCCCAACCAGCAAGAATGAAGGCGAGATAGACAACTTAACATAAAGAAGTTATGTACCTACCATAACGTTCCATGTTAGTTGTCTCCTCTCGCCTTCTTTCTTGTGCCCCCCCCCCTCCATCCCCCTATCCTACTAGACCGAGAAGAGTTTTCTCTATAATATTGCTCAAGCTGAGCCTTCTCTGGCTATCCCACTCTGCCTAGTGGTCTTTATAGTTGGGCTTATGTATGATAAGGATAGGATTCCTTCATTATTTTGTCTGCTGTTATTCTTACCAAATGAGATCTGGGTATCTAGCGCCAGGCATCATGGGATATTGGGAGGCCTCGAGCCAGTTTGTAGCTCTTGAGCTTTAGAAGATAGCCAACCAACCAGCAAGAAAGAAGGTGAGAGGAGACAACTAACATGGAACGTTATGGTAGGTACATAACTTCTTTTTATACTCACATAGCAAAACTATGTCAGACAAGGTCAAGGCCTACTCTACCAGGGCCTTTGCTTCAGCTATGGCTTTTGGGAAAGGGTTAGATTCTAGAAGTATTCTAGAAGCTGCTACTTTGTCTTCCGTACATATTTTAAAAAGCACTATAAGCTTGATTCCTTCTCCAGGTCCAGATCAAGCTTAGCTAGGACTATTCTCCAGAGACTCCTGGAATATTCTCCGTCCACCTCCCAAATGTAGCTAGCTAAGGTAATCTACCCATGTAGCTAACATTACTGCAGCAGTGATCAATATGGTGAACATAGTACAGTTGTGTAAGTTGAATTTAACATAATAGTAGATGTTTGAATGATCACTGCTGCTTTAGCCAGTCCCCCCCCCCCCACTCCATCCCCCTTGTTTTTCTGGTGTTTTTCTTTTTTTATGCAAGGAAGTGGACATTTATTTATTCATTTATTTATTTGTTTGTTTGTTTATTTATTTATTTTCATAGCATTGAACTTTCAGGGCTCAGCTTTCAATGTTGTAAAGGGCTTCACACCCAAACTTGTCTTTTAGTGAGCTCAGCTGAAGATGCTTAACAGTTTGGGCATGTGGAAGGTCCCCTGAAGCTTTGGAAATTGGCCAGCTGTTATATCCTTGGCAAGATATAACCCATATAGCTAAGGCTACTGCAGCAGTGATCATTCAAACAGCTCTCTTATAGCTAAACCAGACCCTTTTATGTTTTTTTATAGCACTCTAACAACATATCATTCACACCTGTACAACACAGCAACTGACACTTCAGGCCTTTGTTTGTGTAAGCAATTGGCTGCAAGCAACTGGGATTTGAGCAAATGTTACACAGGCAGTTGTAGAAGAACTCTTGCCAAGGTACAGTATACATATTGAAGACTAAAACTTGACATGTAAGAAAGAATTTTGGAGTGCAACACTGCAATCAATATATGGGGGGGGGTTAAGATTTATACCCTAAATGTGAAAAGACATAGTCTGTCTTTAAACCTTCGTCGTCCATGATGTAGTCAAAGCAGATGATATGTCTGGTTGTATACCTGCCCCTTTGAGTAATTTAAGGAAATATTTTTTTTTTCAATTATTTGATTGCTTGATCTCTTTCTGCATTTTCTGTGTGTATGTGTATGTCATGAGAAGCATAATTATGCAATTTCATATTGAGCAAACAGGCCTCAATTTTTGTCAGACAGTAGAGAAGGATAGTGGTCTTTTCCTCATCCTATCAAAGTGATATAATTTCAAAACGTTCATGGCAATTTTCAGAATAACAAGGATTTGGTATTTAAGCACAACAAAAAATGGGGCCTTTTTACGTTGCTGCAAATATCAGTTCCCTGCTTGACTCTACTCTGTCCCCCATCTGTTCCCTGCAACTTAACCTCTTGCACCTTGCTTTGACTGGCAGGTTACAGTGATTATTTAGGAGTGCTTTTGTTTTTACTCTGTGCAGTTGGAAGAGATAAATCGTGCTTGATACCAGTTTTATTTGTTAATGCAGAATGACAGACTTCATATTTGTGTATGTACTTTTTTGATGTTGCTCTTGTCAATGTGAAAAAGAGAAAGCCTTACTATGCCAATGTAGACCTAAAATCCTTGGAGCATTTGCACTGTATATTCTGTCCGAGATCAGTCTCACAAAGCTGAGCTTAATTATTTGCTGAACAAGCTTTCTTGTAGGAAATATCTGTCTGTGCATTTCATTGACATCTTATCAATGCATTTTCTAACTTCATTTCCTATAGGAGCTCCTTTCCATAGATCAGCACTGTGCAAAGTAAATAAAATGGCTTTTTCTTACACTGAAAAGTAGAGTATATCCAATTATTACCCCACAGTTACTGTGTGTCACTTGGTGGCTGATAATGTTTTTTTTTTTTTTCCCACGAACTTTGGTAGTAACAAGCATTAAATGTTGTTGCTGCCACTGCTGCTGTTTAGAATTGTATTCCTAATCACTTGTTTTAGGCCCCACTTCTTGACTGTAATTAATAAAGCTAATTCCTTTTTTGTACAGAATTCATCTGCATTAATTACCCCTTTAATCCCTTTACAGTGTATAGCATGCCTGATGAAGACTGAACACATATCACACACTGTTTCAAGTTCTTTCTTTTCTTTCATAGTTTCATTCTTTGTCTGTTCCTTTCTTTGCTTCTTTACCATGCAGTCTCATGAAGACAACAAAGTTGACCTTTTCTTCCTGAGGAGACCCACTGAAGCATTAAGTGGAAGCGAAAGTGGAGGATAACTGATTAAAACAGCAGCATAAGCATTACTGTACAAACTTGGTGCTTCTACTTGATGTGAAGAACGAATTCATAATCATTAAAATCAATTGCCAATTCCAGCCTTACCACACCCCACCCCAACCCACATCCCAAGATACAGACCTATTTTATGGTGCATTTGTTGCTCTTCTGTCCATGCCATATTCTGAAATACATAACTGACATCCCAGTCTAAAAAACCAAGTGTAGAATTTGAACTGCATTCTAATTGTTTTATGCATTGTGACAGGCCAGATTAATTCACCACAAGATGCCTGACTGCAGATATTTAATCAATTTACCACGGCACTGAGTGGAAACTTCATAGTTTATCATTGGTGGAATGGTATGATATTTGATAACAGAGTAAAACCAAAGAGAACAAATATAGCTCCAGATAAACTATAAATTATCCACTAGATTGGCATGATATACTGCGATCATTCATTTTATTAAATAATGGCATTATTTTCAGACCTTCATTTTAGTGTCATGTTTTATTACTGACTGTCACATCCAGGGATGGCTTAGTGATGTACTGCACGGTTATGGCCTTGTACATGCCAAAGCTTACACTGTATTTCAGTTGTTTGTAGTAAATGCTACTTTGTTGTTACGAGATAGTGATTTCTAAGTAAATGTAATCTATTTGCATTCAGTCAAGCTGTGAGCCATAGCAACTCTTTGCAGCAGTGGTCTTATATTTAGCTTCTAAATGTTATGTGATTTCCTTATTACTTTCCCTCAGGAAGCTTGTATGGGAAGAAATCTGGATATTTATTTAGGCAGCATACAATGAGCTATTCTTCATGCTACTTTCTAATGTATTCAAAAATTCCACTAGCATGTTCAGTGCAATCTCCAGTAAAAATGAACCAGTACATCTATACTTTTAGCTGTTGGAAGGCACGACTTTTGGGAAACGTTGACTGGGAAAATGGCAACAGTAATTGTTCATGTTCTTCTAGCTGCACTGATGTGTACTTTAGTGTAGCTGCTTAACTAATTTGTATGCGGTAATGCCAAATTATTAATGGCAGAATTCACTGGTATTATCTAGTTAGTGTCTTTTTATTTATGTTTTTTTTACTGCATCTCTTCCCTTTTTGCATTTCTCTTCAGATACCCATGGGTTAGAAAAATAATATTAAGTATATGCCCTTGTATGACTGACACTGGCACAAACATATACTTTAATGTCTACACACACTTACAGCTACATCACTCAAGCAGCAAGTAAGAGGGCATAAATAACCTCTGTCTGGTTGAGTGCACATAAGTCTTTATGTTATTAAATTGTGAATGCAGTTAGTTTCGACATAGTGAATTGATAATTAGTCCAGCCCTTGTCAGTGTGCATCTTTTCAAGACTAAAGGCTGCAAAATTAGTGGGAGAGGAAACAAAATAAAGTAATGTGCCCGTGCCAAGTGTGAAAACGCAAAGATGGGTGTGTCCTTGCATCTTCAAAGGACAGATAATTCTCATAGAAGTTATAGTACAAAGTATGTCAAATGAATAAGCCAAACAGACTGATCACTTACTTTTATAAATCTACCATCTTTTTCTAAATAGAGAACAGAGATAAGATTGTAATGTTTAGTTAATAGAAGTTTCACTTTTGAAGTGCCATACTGTGACGAGTGTTCAGCAATGAATAAGTCAAAGGACTGAGCAAGCATATTTGCAAATCTACATTTTAATAAATACTAGCCAATGATACACGTCATTGTTTACATAGTTAAAAGCAGTTGAAGTTTAGAAGGGTCATACTGTAGAGAGTGTTCAATAAATTATATGCATAACAGCTTGAATTTCTGACTTATGTGGCTTCAGTTCGTCTTAATGGAATTCTAAGTCAGTGAACAAAGGCATACATTTTTTTTCTTAATAACCATATTGGCTTAATGTGGTTGAGGTAATATAAAAATGGTGAAGCATAGCATACACAATGCTTTTTTAATGGTATTTTGAATAATAAATGATTCTCCACAACTTTAAAAAAATGCAATTTTTGAAACAGAATGACACCATGTTACTCCTGAGTCCCCGTTTTTAATACAAATATGCCACTGACATAATGGATTTTTTTTTTATTATTTTTTTCATGCGTCATAAACTAAAGATTATATTGTTCAGAAATATTTAATCAGGACAATAGACAGTAGATTAATATCCCTTCCCACTACCTAAATCTACTGTACCCAACTTCTCCCTAACCCTAAACCTAAACTCCCCTCTTGCTACTTAAACCTGAACCACATTCCTCTTTAAACCTAAATCTTCCTGATCAATACCTAAAACCCTAATGTGCACTCCAACCCTCTTTCACTCCCTCCCCACAGCTGACGCATTAACCTTCCCCAAACTCAGCTACAGCGTACAGGTGAGGTGTGGCAGCTTCACTTGCTCTCCATGACTGCCACACCTCACAGAAACATGTAGTTGAGTTCAAGCATGAGCAGATGGCTGTGTGAGTTACAAGCTGCCAGAATTCCTGACTGCAAGATAATTGAACACCTGGGACTTCAGCGCTTGTAGTAGACCCATATTAACCACATAATTCAGTAAAGAGGATTCTAGACACAGACTACTAAAGATAGAAGTTGAAACATAAAACACTAGAAACTGAATTCTACACAAAATTGTATAAACATAATTTCAAAAACAAAATTTACAAATTAATATTACACATAGAATTCTAAACATAGAATTATCTGTATGTAATTCTAAATATTCTGTATATAGAATTCTAAATATGGAATCCTAAGCTCAGAAGTATATACAAAGAATTATACACAAAGAATTCTACATATAGAATCAAAAACACTAAATTCTACATATGTATTTCTAAAAATAGAATTCTTGACATCTACTTGTAAACACACATTTTTTAGATTTAATTTTATTGATAGTACTGTACAGAAAGACAATTCTAAATGCAGAATTTTACAGAGAACTATATGAACACAAAATTCAACAGATAAAATTATAAGGAAAGACTTCAACAGATATAATTCTAAACATAGCATTCTACCATAGAATTCCTATTTATTTATTTGTATTCGTTTGCTGAGTAGAGCACTAATCAATATTGACCGATTTCAAGCAGAGCCCCTGTTGCAATAAATTCTGCAGATAGGATTCTGGAGAAGGGATTCTAAACAGAATTTTACAGACAGAATTCTATTAGTATAATTCTAAACACAGAATTTTATTGACAGAATTCTACATGCATAATTCTAAGCATAAAATGGATCTGCTACAAGCACCTGAGTTCCACACACTGAAAGACCACTGTGTCACAGCCAAGGACTTGGGAATCTTGTAGATCATATGAGCTTCTGCTCACACTCATTCTCAACTGCATGTTAAGATGGAGTGTGGCAACCATTCAGAGACAGTGGTGGGAAGGGGTGGCAGTATGACTTAGTGTTTCAGGTAACAACTGAGAAGGGAATTTAGGTTTAGGGAGTGGAGGGGAAGTCTTAGGGTAAGGGAGTGGGAGGGGTATTTAGGTTTAGGGAGTGGAGGGGAAGTCTTAGGGTAAGGGAGTGGGAGGGGTATTTAGGTTTAGGGAGTGGAGGGGAAGTTCTAGGGTAAGGGAGTGGAAAGTGTGTTTAGGTTTGGAAGGTGGTCAGGGACTTTAAGTCTAGGGAGTGGGACTGGAGTTTTAGGATTAGAGAGTGGGAGGAGAGTTACAGTTAGGGTGTAGGAGTGGAGTTTTAGGTTTAGAGAGCAATCAAGGACTTTACGTTTAGGGTAAGAGAGTGGACTTTTGGGTTTAGTGGGTATTCAGGGACCTTTTGGTTAGGGAAGAGGAGTGGAGCTTTAGGTTCAGGGAGCAATATGGAAATTTAGAGTTAGAGAGTGAGAGGGGAGTGTTATGTTAGGGAGCAAGGCTATGGATAGATAGCAAAAGTTTTAGGGTTAGAGTTAGGGCTCTGGTAGGGCAGTAAGGTTTGTGGCAGAAGGGCTGGGTAATTGTGAAGGATTTGGCTTGTGGTAGAGATAGAGTACTTGCCATTTACAACAAGTGGCAGTGAGTAGACACTTCTAGTTAACCCCATAAAATTCTACAAACTGAATTTTAGACACAAACCACTATAAATCTCATCCTACAGATAGAATTCTAAAGACAGCATTCTGAACACTGAATTCAAAATGCAGAATTCATCAGATACACTTTTAAACACTGACTTCTACTTATAGTTTCTAAAGAAAGAATTCTATGGTTACTATTATAAACAAAAAATTCCCTATATAAAATTCTGCAAAGAGGACTCCAGTCACAGAATGCTTCATAGGGAAGCTGTCAAACATAATTTAAAAGGCATATCTAACAAAGTTACACAGATAGAATCACACTGATACAATACCAAAGAAGTAAGTATACAGATTGAATTCTAAACACAGACTTCCACAGATAGAATTCTAAATGCAGAATTACACTGACAGAATTTTAAGAACAAAAGCCTTTATATAGAATTCTATAAATAGTTTTGAAGATAAATGTCTAAAGATACACTTCTGATTACAAAATTGTTCAGACAAGATACTACAAATAGAATTCCATATATATAATTCTATGGACACAGTTCTAAACAGAGACCTCTGCAGGTAGAATTCAAAGTGTAGCATTCAAAAAACAACATTCTGAATGCAGAATGCTATGGATAAAATGCCAAGCATTCACTTCTAACAGAATTCTAAACAGATAGTTCTAATGATAGATTTTCCAGATATCATTCTATTCATAGAATTTCATAGATAGGATTTTAAACATGGACATGTACAGCTCTTGTACTGCTCGTTAAGTTGCAGCTCATTGAGATTGTATATAGTCAAGTTCAGCTTCCCAAAGTTGAACTCTCTAGTTGTAGTTTTTCATAGGAAATCATTGCTGGTTTGGTTTCTAAGTGTGCACCTAAAGTTTATTATGGGAGATTTCTCCATTTTTTGTGTTTATGTGAACATGGCATTGGTATATATAAGTGCAGGTTTTTTGGGGTTGCACACAACATAGGGTTGCATAAGAATCACCACTCTGCCAAAATGCTTACATTTAATTTTTCACTGGATTGAATTCATGACTAGTTGTGCTCAGCCAGTTGTTTTCCTCACTAGGTTGTAAGTCAAGAGTCATAGAGGAAGCAAATTTTGTATATGAAATTCTACATATGGAATTCAAAAATAACTTCTAAAGTAGTCTTGTAAACAGAATTATATATACAGAATTCTAAACACAATTCTTTATACAGAATAGTAACCAATTTAAAAGACAGCATTTTGAACACATATGTGATGTAGATTTCTAAATACAGAATTCTGAAAGGAGAGTTTTAAGAATAGAATTCGTTTTCAGAATTCAACAGAAAGTTGTATAGATAGAAGTCCACTCATGGAATTATGAACACAAAATTCAAAAGCTGGAATTCTAAACAGATAATTGTTTCAATAAAAATGTACAAATAGAATTCTAAACAATTGTAAGAATTCAATCACAGTGTTCCATTGATCACATTCTTTTCACAGAATTCTACAGAAAGAATTGTACATCTAGAATCCTACAGGCAGAATTCTAAACACCAAATTCTATAGACTGTTTTTAGAATTCTAAACACAGAATTCTAGCAAAAGAAATCTAAATCCTGGATTCTGAAGATAGTATTCTAAACGCAGAATGAGGCAGACAGAATATTGCAACTGCAAGTATGAACATGGAATTTTGCAGGTCAAGCTTATAGGTGATTTGGCCTAGTGGTGTGCTGCTCTGACTTTGATTCAGAGGGTCCTGGGTTCAATACTTGGTAGGGGTAGAAATTTAAAACACAAAATTCTGAAGTTAGAATTTTACAAATACAGTTCTAAACAAATAATTTTATGCACAAAACTTTAGAAACAGAATTCACTTAATATTTGTTGACTGGGAAAGTCCAACTAATTTTCAGCAGAGGCGTGGGAGAAACATTCCAGATGCATGTATGTAGAATGTTGGAGGAAACCCACATGAATGCAGAGAGAACATGCAAACTCCACACAGAAGGCACCCCAGCTGAGAATCGAACCAGAGAACCTCTTGTGGTGAGAAGACAATGCTAACTGCTGCACCACTGCATTACCAATTTAAAATGCTTAATTCTAGCAGATAAATTATAAATGGAATTCTAGTAATAGAATCCTCCAAATAGAAATTTAAAGATATAATTCTAAAGGTAGCATTCAGACAATGGAATTCTAATTATATAATTCTACAGACTGATTTCTAAAAATAGACTTCTAGTGAAAGAATTCGACAGCTGGGATTCTATTCATAGCATATGAAAAAAATATATATACAGTGAGAAATCTGCCAACATTCTAAACATAACTCTACCAGATATAACTCTGATTCTAAAGACTATTTTATAGACATAATTCATTGCACAAAACTCTCCATATAGAAGTAAAAACCTAACATTTTTTTTCATAGAATTCTGCAACTAGAAATTGTTCGCTTACTTGTGAGTTAGACACATATGTGTTGACAAAATGGTATCCGCGTTTCGGTTCTTTTGAGTTGATAATATAGACCCCCCGTTTCTTCCTATTGATGAAGAAGGTCAGGGTGTCACCTCCTCATATTGTTATACTTGTACCAGTACTGTTCACCAGTAGCATCACTCACCTCCATGGCAAGTGAGTGCCTGGCATCAACTTTGTATAGGAGAAACTCCTAGCAATCCCCAGCAGGTGCTCCAATGTGCTGTGTGTGTGCAATAGATGATGAAGGATCTTAGACTCTCCCTGTTGCACAATGCAGAAGCCATTTTTATTTCCCAGGTCAAGTCCATGAGTGAAAATGAGACCTGGGTTATGATTCTACACGTTATGATAACACATGATGCACATCATCAGGCAGCACAGTAAAACATTGCTCATCTATGCCAGCACAATGCACATGGTCAGTAGTACAGGTCAGAGTAACAGCTGCATGAGCACAGCCCACAAACACACACACACACACACACACACACACACACACACACACACACACACACACACACACACACACACACACACACACACACACCCTAAGTCACCTACATGTCCAAACAAAACCATGACAAACAGCTGGGTCACCCAAGTGCCCTGGCCTTTATCACACTGTAAATGTGTAGTAGTGAGGCCAATCTACAAAGTTGCACACACTTTAATTTTGGTCACAGTGCATGTGCATGGTGCTGACTGGCCTCATAGTGCAGAACAGGGCTGCTAACACATTTATGATACTGACATGATTAAGAAAACATATTGCCAGTCTACAAACCTTTTAACAGGCATTGGCTCAACAGGTAGCACACTTGCCTTGGTGCTAGACCAGAAGGCTGTGGGTTTATTTTTTAGTATTGACACTGTAGTGCAGTATAAGAAAGTGATGCACTCCTGAGTGCCCCATCCTTTAAATGAGACACGAAACTAAGGTCCTACCTGCCTGAGTTGGCATTAACCTGGGTGAATGCAAAAGATCTTATGGCCTTTATCACAAAAAGGAGGTTTAGTTATATCACATCGTAATTTGATATTTACATGCCTTATACTTCGCATTATTCGCATTTTTAGCATAACAACATACATTTCATACATTATAATATCAAACAATAAACAAACAAAAAACAGTTTTCTCTTGCTTTATTACAATTCATCCTCCCCACTCCCATCTCCACAACCATAACCGTATTCTCATCACAGTACCATACAGTCCCATACTTTGTTATACAATATTTCCCCATACATACATTACTATATATTTCATACCACTCATCAAAATTACATTTTTTTCTTTGCATCTTTATAATATCTTTATATTACCCATATAGTAATATATTTTTGTTTATTTCCTAATAACAGTCATATGTATATTCTTCTTGAAATTTTTCCCAAAGCCCTTTCATCCTCATATTCTGTTAAATCTAGCTGGTTGTTGCTGCTTCACTTATCTGTTGAGTTGTTGCTACACTTTTTACTGACTCCTGTAACCTTCCTTTATTGATAATGTATGTACATAATTGTAATTCTAGTGTTTTGACTTTTGGTTCATCCTAATGTTCTGGTATATAGACCCTTCATGCAGACTCACTTTGTTACCACTCATTAGTACTCCATATATCCTCAGGCACTAGATATCATGAAATCACAGTTTATCTCACCATCTTTTGCTACCCTGATAGTAAAAGAAACACTGAGGCAATACAGGAACAGCCTCAAGATCACTGACAATTGTCTGATTCTTCCTATAGACGATTCCATGTATGGGAGATGCAACTATCAACTATCGTTTGAAGCCAACCTCTCTTCATAGACTATATACTGTACTCAGCATGTTGTCAGTTCCAATTCCCATCTCACAGAGCCATTCTCACCATGTCCCAGACAAACGAATAAGCCTTCTTATGTTGAGGTAATTAAAAAGTCTATGCTTAAACCACAAATGCCTGCTAGATAAAGGTTTGGTATAGAGTACTCAGTATCACACTAGCTGACAAACAACATACACAGACCCTACAAAAATGCAACCACAAAAAGGGGGCACTCAACTAGCAGGCTGAAGCCCTTAAGGCAGCAAGGCCAAGACAGTACATCTGGTAACATCTTAGTCATAGGTAACACCATAGTCAGATACATAGATGAATGACTCAATAGGCTGAGCAAAGACAGAGTGACAATTAGCTGCTTCTCAGGTGCCAGGATCTGCAGTGTCATTAGGGCCCTCAAGTCCCTTCACCCTAAGTACATATATGACATGGTCAATGCACACATGGAAGTGAATGGCTTGAGACATATTACCCTGGATTATATGAAGAGGGACATGATGGCACTCAGAATATGCATCTAAAGTTGGTGTGAAACTAATATTGAGCAGCATCTTACTATTGTCAAGAGTCTTGCCACAATACACAGCAGCTCCGGTGGCATAGAGGGATAAATCCCTGACTGTGATCCAAGCAATCCAGGTTCATCTAGCGTCTCAGGTGACTGAAGGAGCAGCAGGGAGGGATGGGCTTGCCCATCCTAGGGGAAAGGTAGTACATTGGCATCTCCTGATGACAATCCCTGGCCGAGACTAGGAATGTGACCAGAGGAGGTATGGTTAGTGGGTGGCAGTGGGCCTGGCTGAGCTGCTATGGAGGCAGAGCAATACACTGCAAAACCTTCACTGCAAGTCCACCCAGGGACCATACCACATTGCCACAAGGGGAGGGAGGAGAAACAGGGTAGGTCAAATTCAGACCCTCCCAGATGGAAGCTCAGAGTTGCTGAGCCCTGTTGTCTGTGATCCATGACCAGCCCCAGCAATTACTGGAATAATTCCAGGGGATATAGAGTAGCTGCTAGACCCATCTTGGATGTGATATGAGGGCTGGGCCATTAAAAATGAAGGAAGGGTGGGAGGAAAAAAAAAGAATGATGTCACAAGACAAACAATAGATAATTGGCTTCAATTGTTGGCTTAGCTATTAGTGTCATTCTGTCACTACAATCAGTATCCTACAGACTGCTAAGATGTGACTTGTGACTGGCATACAAGGCATTCACTGATCCAATACTGATGGACTTACTGCACATCAGCAAGTCGAATGACATCAGAAATGCTCAGTTTAGGGATCTAAACCTCTTATGCAACATCTATAGAACAATTTAGGGGGACAGGTTGCCACTATTCTGGAACAGACTCCCCATCCACGAAAAACAAAATTCTTCCCTGTCCATATGAAAGTACAACTTTGATCTGTGGATGGGAAACACCAAATTTACCCCTGGACTGCCCCATTTACTACTAATGGACAGAGACACTACCCAAATGGTTTATCCCATGTACAAATCCCCTCAAATTATCTATGGTCCCATTTAGTTTCACTATGGGTAATATATAACACTCAGCCATGGGAGGGATAAGACCAACCTCATACCAAATGATTTAGGTTAATTCAAGTCCTAAAGGTTGAGATCAGGTAGGCTTAGTATGGCCTACAAGGGCAGCTAGCCTAATATTTGCCTATGAACCTATAAGAGGATCCATTATATATCAGCCTGGAAGGAAATGATCAACAACCTCTCTGTTCATGGCTTCCATATACTGGCTAGGACATTTTCCTTCCCAAAGTGCCTTTCATAGCCAAGGCTGGTCTCCTCAAATTACCTACAGAGTCAATGAAAATCAAAACTATATAAAGTAGTGCTGCTCAATGCTAGAAGCCTAAAGAATTTACAGTCCTTACAGGCTTTCCTAACTTTTAAAAATATGAATATTGATGTAGTTACTGAAATATGGTTTCATATCAGTGATAGCACTACTACAGTGTGGGGTTTCGATGTCTACCATTTTTTCAGACCTGTTTCAAGATATTACAGTATTACTGTATGGGGTATGCCACTATTCCTAAGAAGCCATCTCATCTCAAGGCCTGTAAGCCAGGACAACAGCCTTGAACTCCTACATATCTTTTCTACTGTAAATAGAACTGTGTACCATACCATAGCCAACTACCATATCCCCCTCCATATTCATGAGGTATAGCTAAACAAACTGGCATCCCTCCCTATGAAGCTTAACACTTTCCTCTTGGGAGACTTCAACTATCCCTCCATTAACTGGGAAACCTACACCACATCAAATAAATATACACAAAGATTACTTGACTTCATTAATGCTAGTCCTAAATAGGGATTTAAAAATACTGGAACTGGTTCTCGCCAATATTTATTTTATTTTATTTATTTATTTGCTTTTGTTGACCGGGAAAGTCCACTGGGCTGAAGTGAGCCCATTTTCAGTGGATGCCCAGGGAGAAAAGCTCCAAAACAGAATATAAGATGATAGAAATATATTAAACAAGAATATCAAAAATATAGCTAAGTTACAAAAAGTGTATCAAGCAGGAGAATAACTTGGAACATTGTACAATTTGATGGCTATTAGTTGAGGAGTAAACTTTGATTCATGGCAGGGTATCAGTATATAAAGAATTTACAGATAATACAGATAACCCTTACACATATACGGTAATTTAGTGCATTTTAAACAGATGGACTATTCAGAGTACCTTATATAGAATGTGTAAAGAAGAGTAGGTAACAACAGTCATTTACTTATGCTAATTGTGGCAAAATTTGGTATAGATAGTTTTCCAAGGGTGACATATTAAGACTTGAGAAGGAGATGAGTGTTGGGTTTGAAGGGGTCAAACAGGAAATCAGGTTATTGAGGAGTTGGGGATGGTATATGGGCAGAGCCAGTGAGAAAAGAGATATTGATGTAAAGACTTTTTGAATAAGGTGGTACTATTTATGGTACAGAGATGAGATGAAAGAGAGTTCCACAGTTTGGCTACAGTGAAAGAGTAGAGATACTGACCTGCAGGGAGTTTTGGTCTATTTACTTGGATGAGAGATTGATTTTCAGATCTGGGATGGTGGTTTGGTTTATAGAAAGTTAGAAGGTGGGTGAGGGCTGGGCATTCCTGAGGTTTGTATATAAGTTTGTGTGTTATGGATAGTTGTATATATGTGAGGTGTTGTGGTAGTTCAAGCCAGTTCAAGGATTGTAAAGAGTGACAGTGATGGGAGGAATATTTTGCACGGGTGACAAACTTAGCAATTTTGTTATAACAGGTGTCCATCTTGTTTTTTAAACAGGACTGGATGTTTGTGAGAATGGGGGCACCGTAGAGGACAGAGGGTAGGAAAAAGGTATGGGCAAGTGTTTTTCTAGTTGAATAGTTTAAAAAGTGTCTATGTCTGTAAAGGGTATCAAGTTTTTGGTGTGTTTTTTAATATTATTGTGGACGTGTTGGTTGAAAGTTAAGTTGTCATCCACAGTAACTCCAAGTAACTTGGTATGGGGAACTACCTCTGGGGGGGGGGGTTGTTAGAGGAGTAGATGATAAAGTTTGATTTGTTACGAGTGGTGTTTTTTGGGGGTGTAAAGATCAGGAGTTTGTTTTTGTTGGAGTTAAGGGCAAGGTGGTTATTGGTCATCCAATTTTCTGTAATGGAGAAAGCATTTTGGGTCAATGTCAGAAGTTCAGTTTCTGAGGTTCCTGAGCAGATAATAGTGGAATCATCTGCATATTGTACTGCAGATCCATGAGTGATAGTAGAAAGAAAGTTGTTAATGAAAAGACTGAAAAGAAGGGGTCCCAAGATAGATCCTTGGGGAACTCCAGTGGCAGTAGTGAGAAAAGGTGATAAGGAGTTTAGCCATTTTTAGATTGTTGTCTGTGAGATAGTTTGTAAACCAGTCAAGAGTGGAAATAGACATGCTTAGATGTGAGAGCTTAGAAAGGAGAAGAGAATGTGAGACAGTGTCAAAGGCTTTTGCGAGATTGAGGAATAGTACAGAAACAAGTTCACCATCATTACAATTGAGGTTGACAGTATTCAGAAAGGATAGGAGAGCAGTCATGCTGTGACCAGGTCAAAAGCCATGCTGAGTGGTGGCTAATAGCTGGTTTTGGAGTAAGCTGAGTTTGAATGCATTTTGCCATTATTTTAGAGATGGGGATAGTTATGGCAATAGGGCGGAAATCTGAGATATTTGTGATGTTGCCAACTTTATGTAAAGGTATGGTGTAGGCTTTTTTCCAGATGGAGGGTACATAGGATTCTTGACTATATCTGTTTATAAGAATACTGATGGGGTAACTGATAGATTTGGCTGACATTTGCAGGTACTCAAGGGGTGAGTTATCTGGGGCAGTACTACCAGGTTTGAGTTTTTGTAAGAGCTTAGTTATAGTGGAAGTAGGAATAGAAGAGATAGTGAATGCCTGGGGAGAAGAGTTTGTAGGTGAGAGATGAGTTACTGGGTTGTTGTTATGAGTAGTTTGAGGAAAGGAGGCATAGAGTTTGGATATAGTCTCTATGAAGTAGGAATTGAAAAGTGAAGCAAGTTCAGTAGGAGTTTTGTCAGGATTTGGGCAGGGGTTGCTTTTGGTGCCAGGGTTTAGAAGAGCAGAAACTGAGTTCCAAAATCTTTTTGGGTTATGGTTACAGTCATTTTGGAGACGAAGGTAGTATTGTTTTTTATCTTTGATGACTAAACGCTTTACTTGGTTGCGGAGCTGTTTAAGGAGCTGGAGGTCCCTGGGATTTTTACTTTTCTGCCATTTTTTCCATGTTCTGTCTCTTGTGGTCATGAGTTGTTTGGCTTCTCTAGAAAGCCAGGTTGCATGATTTGTTTTTAGTCTCTTGTTTCAAAAGGGAGCCATTCTATTGAGGATATCTAGGAATGTTGACTTGAATAATTCAACAACCTCATCCAAGGGTAGGGATTTCAGAGTACTCCAGTTAATTTTAATCAGTGTTTCACTGAAGTCTGTTAGGTTGAAGTTGGTTAGTTTTCTAGTAGGTTTATGTTGGTGGTGATTTAAGACTGAGGTGATGTTGCATGTTATGTAAGCAGGCTGATGGTCACTAACACTACAGAGGAGAGTTCCTACTGAAGAAACTTTGTTAAGGTCAGAAAGTACAATCCAGTCAAGGATGGAGCCATTTGTTATTGTTATTGCTTGGTCAGGTTATGCTAGTGATGAGCTGAGTGTATAGAGATTGATGGATGCATTAGGAGAGGTAGTCAAGCGATCTAGCCAATTGATGTTAACGTCACCTAAAATTATTGTTTCACTATGGATATTGTTTGAGGTCCAGGCTAGGATTTCTTCTAGTATAGGGATAATATTACCAGGAAGGATGTATAGGGCAATCAATCAGAGACATTTAAATTAATTAATTTTTAGATAAGCTATGGTGAGTTCAGCTGTAGAGAATTGTGGAATAGGGTTTGAATAGGGGATGACAGTGAGGAAGTTAGGGTAGAAGAGTGCAACTCCTCCCCCTTTCTTGTGGCATATGTCTTATCTTAGGCAGGAGAAACCTGGAGGGAGGAATTTGGTGTCTTCTATATATGGTTTAAGCCATGTCTCAGTTATAGCAATTATATCAGGTGTGGAATGGTATATCCATGCATGGAATTCAGGATTTTGTTTCTAATACTTTGTATGTTAATGGTGGTGATATTTAGGGATTTGTGAGATTTTGGGGGGGGAGCTGATGGGGTAGGTCCAGGGTTGGGGTGGATGTCCCCACATAGGGGTAGGGTAGTGGTACTAACTGAATAAAGAGTTGGTAGCAGTTTACGCTTAGGGTTATACAGTGTTGTGGGGAGTCTTGTAAGTTGGGTGTTATGTCTGTGTGTAAGCCGCACTATCCTAGATAACTACAGTTACCCAGCCATCATTGGTCAAATCTGACCAATATTCAGTAAGACTCATTGTGAGGGTAAAACCTGACTTAGCACAAAAAAGTCTGCTTTTAGACTCCTCTAAAGCAAACTTAATTCAGCTAAGTGATGACCAGATGAAATTTAGGTGCCCTCCATACCTCAATAACCCCATCTTGCAAGCTGCCACATTTTCTGATACTTTTTAGGCCCACTTCAAAACATGCATTGAGGCACCTGTCCCCATAATACATAAATACAATATCAGATTCAGGAATAAACTTCTACTATGAAACCCTAGTATAAACAAAGTAAGCAATAGGAGGAAAAAAAATTAATATCCAATTATCTACAGACAAACTCAAAAAGATCAACAAAGAACTTGGAAACAAAATCAAATCATCCAAAAGTAAGTATGAAGTGAGAACTGACACCTCTGCTAAGGACAACCACAAAACCTTCTTCAGCTATGTCAGAAACCTTAGACGTAATGCTTAGCAATACCCAGAGCTAATACATAACAAGACTTACTCACCGCCTGAGGACATAGCCAACATATTAGTAGACAAATTTGGCTCTAACTTTACTCCACTATCACCCTAGCTGTCCCAGACTTATTTGGCATACCCACACTACAATCTCTGATCGCCATTGAGCAAGTCCTGAATGCTCCATCCGAGGCCAAAAAGACTAGCTCCATGAGTCCTGATGATGCATCTGGCTTCCTTTTTGTCAGCACCAGACACCGTCTTATAAACTCACTACTAAGCCTCTTCATCTTCAGACTCTCTGCAGGAATAGAGAACTAGGGTAGTCATCCCACTTTGCAAGGAGGGATACACTACTGATCCAGAAAACTATATACCTATAGGCCTCATCAGCTGTATCTGTAAAGTAAAGGAACTCATCACTATGGAACTTATTAGCAAGGACATAGGCAGTCTACAAGCCTTGGCCCAAACCATTTTGGATTTGTTAAAGGCAAATTCTGTCTCCTGAACCTGGTGGGCTTCATTGAGCAAGTCATCGATGCATGATCTGGACCTGGTCAAGGCCTTTTATAGCATCCCACTTTCTGACATCATCAATAAGCTAATTTAATTAAATGTCAGTATGCTATGTCACATGCTGGATAGCAAACTGGCTAACAGACAGAGCCTACTCTATTAATATGGGAGGCATGCTGTCTTCAAAAAGAGTAGCTACCAGTGCTGTCCCCCAGGGATTATTTCTACAACACTTCTCTTTGGTATTTACATGTCTGCTGTTAGGCTGACATTAAGGGCCTCTGGCTGACCAAGTTTCCAGTAGCTGTCATTAACTCTTCCTCTGACTTTCATATTTTTCAGAAGAAACTAACATGCACTGATAAGTGGTGCCTGGACCAAGGCATAATGCTAAATGAAAATAAATGCAGCATTTTGTCCTTTGGCAAAACTGAACAACCATGCACCTACCACAATGGTAATATCCCTTTGAAAGATGACTCAGTCATTAGGGACCTGAGCGTTTTTCTTGACAGTGGACTATACTTTGATCACCATGTATCCACTCTTGTTAGGAAATCTTTTCTTCTACTGAGACTAATCACCTGAGATATTTCTTTTGGGTCTATATCAGTTCATCAAAACATCTGAAGTTCGAACACCACATGTTCGAACTTCAAACCACTAACTGCAAAAATATCGAAGTCTTAAAACAGCGATTTTTTTCCCAGGGAAATAAAATCACTGTTCCAAGAAACACACGTGCAACACAAACACACCAAAACAACATCAATCCTACATCTAACCCTACACTAAACTGTACATGCACTACTACCTATCCACTTACCTTAACCCTAACCCTAAGGTCTGTCACTATCGCACATTCACCTGACCCACGCCCTAACCCTAACTCATCTATCCCACCCTAACCCTAAAGTCTTTCAATATCGCACACCCACCTCACCCGCTTCCTAATCCTAACTCACCTAACCCACACCCTAACCCTAACATCCACACAATCACACACTTACCGGAACCCGACCCTTAACTTCCCGCCACAGTCCTGATACTCGCGAAGCCACAGAAACAGCCTACCGAATTCTTTCACTGGGAAAGAATTCAGTGGGCCGTGGCTTCGCGATTACCAGTGTTCGAACTTTACAGTTCGAATATCTGGTATTCGATATTCAGCCATTTCGATGGACTGATATAAACCCATTTCTTTCACATCTAAGGAATTTATTATCCCTCTCTACCCCTACCTCATTAGACCTGCAACAGAGTATGCTGGACTCTTTTGTATGGATTTGTTTTGACATATGATCCAGCTTGAGAGACTGCAGCATTTCCTCATGCCTTCCTGGAACTACCAGCACCACCTCAGAGTGCTCTTTCTCGCTTTTCTTTTTCCTACAGTCTCTTGAGAGGTGACCTCTCCCTGGCCTATAGATCCTTAAAGGATCCATTTTTCTGTGACCCTCCGCATGCCCACAAAAGATAATAACACCCTAAATAATTGTTCAAGAGTACTTAACTTCTACTGAAACATAAACAGGACCTTCCAGTGAGATAGATATATATTCCAAAAAATACCTTTTCTATGGACTAGACTTCCTTTGGATATAAAGCAAAGTAGTTCCCTGAACCTCTTAAAGCATAACCTGGATGAATGAATGGCCAATCACAAACATGGCCTGGGTCTAGCCCCCCAAGCCCTTATTGAAAGGGGTCAAAAGTAGATATAAATTGGTCATGTCTATGGGGAACCTAGAGTTTAGTATATTGTGGCTAGGCTACTAATGATCCTTCTCAACAAACTGGTATTAACCTATGAGCCCGTAAAGCATACTCTTGTTATTTCTAATATATCACAAATTTTAGTCTTTCATTTTTTTTCTGCTTATATCTCATTTGCCCTTTCACAGGTAATTTGCCCAACATTAATGTCACAGATAATCATTTATTTTTCATTTATTTGACCCTTACTTGTCTCTCTTTTATAAACAGATTATTTTTTCTCTACTATATTTTCTCAGGGTTGGGCACAATAACATTTCTCCATTACTGATTCATAGCAGTATTTTCTTTTCATCCATCGAACCACTATTTCAATCTGCAGAATCTCATTTTACTTATGAGTTCATCTCTTTCTTTACTTACGATAACTATTTATTTTTCCTATCTGAATACTTAACATCTTTGTTTGACACTTATTCCATAAAATCTCTGCTAATATATCTGTTTCCCTTAGTTCCATCTTCATCAATATTCCATACAAATTAAAATTTGACAAAAAAGATCAAATTCATTAATCCCAACCCACCCTATTTTGTATTACAGTATAACACACATTGTTTAATTGAGTTCAGTTTAACCCAATATAATTCCAAATATTCTCTAATAACTATTTCTTTACATCATAGAAAACATATATGCACCCGCATAGCTCAACTTCCCTGAAATATATGTATGACTCATAGTGCATGCCACAGTCTGAAATTGGAACATACAGGCTTTTAAGCACCTTTCTGATGTCAAAAGAATGCTTAAAAAGCTTTTGTTAAATGCTTCTCACTGCTGTTAAGTTCAAGTCTTGTGCCAGGTCATTAACAGTATACACCAGCCACTGCATAGGAAAGGCTGGAAGCTGATAAAAAACTTCTTTGGAATTTGTTTTAAAAAGTCTGAAAAATGTGTAAAGTATTAGCCTCCCACCACACTTCTGTGGTATCCAGTCTCTGGTGGCAGTGATAAGTGTGTTGCAGAGTTTTCAAAGCTGTAAAATACTTAGCATTGCTACACCTTTTATTTAACTACTGCAGAACATGGAAGCAGTGTGCACTCTGTGCACAGCAAAGAATTATAATCATATCTCATTTTTAACCTAGTCCCACATACTCCATTATATACCTTTTCTTCCATAACCCTAGATTACCCCACTTCTACTATCTTCATAAAAAATGGTATAATCTGTATTTCCTAATATTTTATGTCCCCAGTTTTTAATATAATCTCTCTCGCTCTTCTTTACCCTTGAAATGTTTATAAGACCCTCAGATGCATGTTCACTTTCCACCCCCTCTCTTATACATTCATTTAATGCATTAAAAAATATCTTCCTCTTTCTCTAATTTCTTATAAAAATCATACCCTTAGACATCTGACCATGGAGAACTATTTTGTTAACTAAATATAATATCTTATCTAACTGTTCTACTGTTCTCACCTTCTCCAGTTCTTTATTTTCATCTTCTGTTATTTTGCCCCTGAGATCACTGCACATTCCTTTCCTTTTCTCCAAACACCACTCCACTACTTCTGAAGTTCCTTCTGGACTCTGCTAATTAGCCCATTTCATTTGTCATCCTTTCCATTCCTATTTCACACTTTTACCTAATAAAGGTATCACCTACTCCTTTATCAACCACCCAGCTCTGCTTGTACATTGCCCTTTATCTTTTCCTTATTTGTCTCATATAGCTTTCTTTCCTTCAATACTGTAACTTTCTCCTCGCCCTATCAGAGATGTATGGAGGCAGTGCGCCTGACATGTTTTCTTGGCATCCCTTATTTAAACGCTTACACACACACACACACACACACACACACACAGACACACACACACACACACAAAAGCATTCATGCACTTGCAAGAGGGGAAACTGCAACACTCATATGCTGTCACACATGTAATGTAGGGCAAACCTGGGGACCCTGGAAAACGCATGCTATAATGACAAGCAGCACAATATCACTTACCAGTTCTCTCACATGTATTTCTTCTAGAGATATTCTTTCTATGTTTGTTTATTGGATTTTGGATACTACTGGACATTCTTTCAGTGACTGTGGGCTATCTTACACCATAATATGATTTCCACTATACCTTACAGTAGATAGTGTAAACCATAGCAGACCAGGTTGTTGCGGGAGTTAGGAGGATGGCACATATCGCTAACAAAGAGCAATTCATTAAACTATCAAGCTCATTATCCATTCATACATACCTTATCTAACTGGCATACAGGTACAGTAAACCATGATTATCCATCAGGGGTCTGGACCAAGGCTGTGATGGATAAGAGAAAAGACAGATGATAGAACAGCTACGTTAAAAATGATACTGCACTGTAGATTAAAAAGAAAATGACAATACAGAAGCAAGCAAAAAGAAACAACAAACAAATTATATAGAAATTTGTATAGTACATACTATACATTTATTATATATATATATATATATATATATATATATATATATATATATATATATATATATTTTTTTTTTTTTTAAACTGTGTTATTTTTGGCTGTTTCATTACTCCCCATGCTTTTTTAGAAGCAATGCTTTAGATTTTGCATAAGAGTAATGCTTGTGTGGCATCTGCTTCTTCTTGCACCTCAAACCACTCTATGCACTTTTATAGCATCATTTCAGCTTCACTGTGACTGATTATTGTTGATGTTCTCTCAGTAGCAACTTCCTCCTCTTCTTCGGATTAAGAGTCCATCTCAGTTGCATTTTTAATTAGTTCATTATCATCCAGGATTTCACAATCAGCATCCATTTTGTCAGTGTGCAACCAAGTGTTCATTTCCCCCAATGAAATGTTTTACAACCTGAAACATTTGAACACAGATTCAACATTTAATTTTCAGTTTTAATTGAATCAGAATTTGGTTCAGTTTCTGCTGAATCTGATATAGGCTATAACTTATGCCAACCTTCTTGTAAATTTTTATCTGGCAGATCATTCTAGGCTTCAGCAACATTAAAAAGTGAATTTTAATGGTGTATTTTTTTCCAGAAATCTTTTACTCTTGATGCATAATCCAAAAAAATGAGTTTTTAAATAAAACCTCTCCTATAATGGCATTTCATACTCTCAGTTATGCCTTGATCTGTTGGCTGGATGAGGAGTGTTGTATTAGCTGGCAGAAAATTACACATTATTTTGCCATCATCATTCTTCAAATCACATATGGGAGGAGTAGGCGCATTGTCCATCAGTAGCATCGCTTCTTGCGGTAAATCCAAAAATAATGTGATTTTACACCTGGTACAAATATTTTAAGGACCCAATCTTTAACTATTTCTTGGCTCATCCATGCATTTTTCTGTGCATAGTACTTAACAGGCATCACATTTAGGTTTATGTTTTAAATGATCTAAGCTTTTCCGATTTTCCTGACAAGCAAAGGATATTTATGGCTACCATTTGCATTAGCACACACCATTACGATAATGCAATCTTTTTGCAGCTTAAATCCAGGTGCCAATTTTTCAGGTAGCAAAGACAAACAGCAGGATTCACAAAGCCTCCATGTAAGAGTTACAAGGCTTACATGGAGGCTGCAGTTAAACGGTGTGATGTCAGCATGTCATGCATATGCATGAGGGCATGCTGAATCACACCTAAGGCT
Source organism: Protopterus annectens (assembly GCF_019279795.1). Classification (NCBI taxonomy): domain Eukaryota; kingdom Metazoa; phylum Chordata; order Ceratodontiformes; family Protopteridae; genus Protopterus; species Protopterus annectens. The sequence continues at coordinate 1,676,220,682 of NC_056728.1, read as the reverse complement.
TACACAGTCCGTGGAAGACAATAGGGGGCGTGTCCGTAGGCCGAGCCCTGCAAACGGACACGCCCCCAGAAGAGTAAAAGTCCCGAAAGTAAACCCCCACAACAGAGTCCATGGAAATGTGAATAAACACAACACAACACATGCCCCCACAAACTATGAACATAAAATATATAAATGAACATGTTATATTTTTTTTAAATTGTAAAGATGTTTGCTCGTGAGTGTGCTCATTTGCGCGGGCGTGCCCGGCGCTTAGCCACAGTTAGCAGTCAGTGGAAAAGCATATAAGAACTAAATATGCAAATAAGCCAAAAAGCAATAGTGTAGCGGTAGAGAAGTCGGCTGAAGAGCAGGCAGTCATGGTTTGAGCCCCCACAACATCAATTTTTATTTTTAGTGAAATAAGCACGAAACAAGTCCCTGACATATATGTACACATATAAAATTATATTTTATGTAAAATGAAATGAAATGGGCCATTTATTTTGAAGAAATGTGAGATAACAAAATAATAAAAAATGCCAGATGTGCCTATAGCTGAGCTACAGTTTAACAAGTTGAGTGCATCTGCCCGTAGGTGAGCAGTGGTTTAACAGGTGTAAAATGAGTGCCCAAAGGGCAGCAGTGGTATAACAGGTGTAAAATGAGTGCCCGAAGGTGAGCAGTGGTTTAACAGGTGCAAATTGAGTGCCCGTAGGTGAGCAGTGGTTCAACAGGTGCAAAATGAGTGCCCGTAGGTGAGCAGTGGTTCAACAGGTGCAAAATGAGTGCCCGTAGGTGAGCAGTGGTTTAACATGCTGAAATTGTATGCCCCTAGCTGAGCTGAGCGTAAGATGCGTGCTGACAGCCAAATGAAGCGTAAACCAGCATAACCCGTTTGCGCAGAGCTGCCCGCCGCGCCAACAAGCTAACCGACGGGCAACGGTGAGCAAGCTGTAACAAAACTGCCTTTACACAGACACACCTCCTAGCCTGTGTAGACAGTCATAAAATATAAAAAGCAGTGGCCAGGTTCAAACCCAGGATACCATGCACCATAGTCAAGGTACTGAACCACTAAGCCATGACAGCTGTACTTAGAAATGCAGTAATAGCAAATATATAGGAATGAAAAGAAAGAGGAACATGACAAAGCAGGTTTTGTGAAGCTGATACAATTCCAAAATGGCCAATCACAGATAAGTGCGGGAAAAACGGCATATATAAGCCCCATAGGCGGGGATACACAGCATAACCGATTGTAGAACCAACTTGCAGCCAGAATGTCAGGTGTAGGTGAGGGTAGTTGCTTTCGAGCACAGAGGTGGGACATTGAGGAGTCCAAATATATGGTTTGGCTCCTTGTCCACAATCATGAGGCCCAACTCATGCAGGGCCAGGTCCTGTGGGGAGCATATAGGGCTGAGGCATGGGACCTTTTGGCTCATGATCTTACCAATGCCACAGGGATACCAAGGACTGCTGAGCAGGTCCGTCACCACCATGCTGACCTGAAGAGATGGAAGCAGGACCAACTGAACCATTGGATCCAGGAGGCCCGGCAAATGCCCAACGCCCGACTACTGAGTAAGTTACATCTAATTATTTATGTAAGAAATTAACCTAGCTGATATTATGGAGATGTGTATTTCAGTATTACTTTATTTATATTACAGCTGCTGGTGTCCGTTCTGCGAACCGTAGAGCCTATGGCGATAGGCTGGTGTGGTTGCACCACCAGGCAGGATAGTAATCCTCTCCCTGTAACTGTAAATAAATATAAAAGTATGACAGCAAAAGAGTAATAAAATGTGCAAGTAACAGTGTAAGAGGGTTTGCAAGTATTGCTTGATTACAAAAGTGTGTTGCAGTCTGTAATCCAAACAGAAAAATGAAAATGTCTGAAATAAAGTCTGAAATAAAGATGTCCCACCTGTAATATAATAGTACACAACCTGCAGCAGGCTGAAAAGTACAGCTGCAGAAGCTGAGTAAAACACATGTGTGAAATATATCCCTGTTGAAATACTGAAACATGACAGAAGTGAGACTGTTGGAAAGGATTGTAATAACTACAGGTAAAACATGTCAATAAAGCCTAGAAGTAAGTACCATCCTGAATTGTAAAAATAAAACAAGTGAGAGAGTGTGAAAAAGAGTTATGAATCCACCAATAAAGTAGTAATAACTCCTGAATAAAGTATACTGCAGTCAGTACAGAATGAAATGAATGTGACAAGCAGAACCAAACTGCGAAATGTGTTCAAAATGTTCCTGCAGCTGGAATGTGTATCCCAAAATCTGGATATGTTGCTCTCAGTCTGCAATATGCAGATAGTATGGTTGTCTGAAATACCAAACATCCACAGTTGTCTATAGCTATATAAAGCAAATGTAGCAGGATGATGTAGCTGAACAGAGCCAGATATGAACGTGTATGAATAAAAATGAAAATGTATATTGATGTAGCAGTAACATTCCTATCACCAACTTGAAGTAGTTATCACATAGGAAACTGTAGGTAGAACTGTAGTGTGTATATATCTGCAGCTATTAGAAATGTACAGCATATGTATTGGTATTTGAAGGTGTTAATTAAATTTTCTTCACCCTACCCTATAACCACATATAATCCATTCCACGTGAAATTGGTATGTGCAATCACAATTAACACCCCTGGACATTTGTCCTGTTGGGTCATACATATTTGCATGTACATTGATGCATCTGCCCTGTTCATACATCCAAACCTGATGGCCTGTTGCCATCAATCAACCCTGCATGTTGTTGGACTGTGTATTGCTGTTCAAATTATGCATGTGTTATGCTTGCTGTTCAATGGTTTGAATATCTGGGTGTTTGGTTAATGGGAATACTAATGCATGCTGTTACAACTAATTGTGAATGGTATTGTATGTTACTAACCCAAACTGTCATGACATAATGCAAAACATAGGACGACAGGGAAGGCGGGTTCCAGCGGACCCACCTCTCCCACCTCAGCTGGCGAGTGCACCTGGCAGTAGTGCCCAGTCCGGACCCTCCTCCGGTGACCCTGTGCTATCTGCGGGTGGAAGCACTGCAGGGGATGGGGCTTGTCCCCCCTCTGCAAGTGTGGCCGGAGGAGAACCAACACTCACCCTCCGTAGCGTCCGGACTGTGGTGCGTAGGGAGATCCAGGAAGCTGTTCTTGGGCCCCTACACCAGCTTGAGGCACAGGTGACACAACTAATGGCCATGCCTGTTGCCCAGCCTACACAGCCCCCAAAACAGCCCCGTCCTGGACAGTGAAGGCACAGTGGCAACTGCCCATGGGTGGGAATATCAGTTCCACTGTTGCCATCTGTGGGCTCATGGGCTCTAGATATCCAAACATCCGTCCCCGTCAATTGTGTAACCCCCCACACGTGTCATACACCGCCCCTGTATGCGTCTTGTTTGTCTTGTCTGTTGACCTACCCAACCTACCTCCCCAGCTATACCGACTTCCTTTACCTGACATACCACTCTCACCTGAAAAAAAAAAAGGGCACTCTGTACCCACAAAAAATTACGCCCCATACATAGCTGCCCATTTTCACACATGTCTGCTGGACATGGAAACTGTCAATTACAATTGGCTGTACAAGTATTATTGTTGTCCTTACACCTCTGTCAGGGGTGGAAGGTTTCAAATGTCACACCAAATTACAAACATATGCACAGCTGTTGCTGATGAAGAAATGGGCAGCTATGGGCCTTACCTACATCCCTCCTGCAAAACCCAAGCTTGTTTCCCTACTGTCTTACCCTCTTTGTGACCCCTTTTTCACCACTTTCCTGCCTCCCCATTTTCATTTCTTTCAAAGAAAATAGCGCAGGTGTGCGCAAGAGTAAGCACTTTTAAGCGGTTGTAAGCGGGTATGAGCGGAGCTGAACGCCAGTGCGCATGCGGGAGCTCCGCGCAAACCAGCGCTAACCCAGTTACAACTGCTTAAAAGTGCCTTAGTCACTCTGAATGACAGGTCCTGTAGTCTGTTCAAAAGCAAAATAAAATCCCACTGTCAGTCCCGAACCCAGGACCTTGGAAACAGTAGTCTGCATGACTTATCACTAAGCCATGACTGTTATATAAGAACATTGTGCTACAATAAATATATCATGCAATAGTAGGAATGAATGTAAAGGGAATATAGGATGTGTAGTACACAAAGCATGTCATGTATATTTACTGTCAAATCTAGTGGATTTCTATAATAGTAGTATGCGAACAGAAACAGCCATGCTAGTTGGTAGCTAGTAGGTAATAATGTCACTGTAGCACCTTGCAAGCCACACACATACTCACAGCAGGATAAGCACTGCACATACCCCACAACCTCTTACAGGAACACATCCACACCAAGTAATAAAATATGTGGAGCAAAGGGCCAAAAACAGGGACACATTCCAAATAATGTTACAACAAACTTAGACAGTTCAGAGAGTAACAGGTTCTGCATTTTGTTGGATGTTTGGAAGGGTATGAAGTCTGAAACCTAAATGTTTGTCACTATAGTCTGACTTGAGCCCAGAGTGATTTGCCAGAAAGAGCTGTTCATGAGATATTGACCAAAATATGAGGCAGAAATGTGGACAACCTGCAAATATTTGTACACTTGAGAGGTCTGACACTGCCATATTTGAATAGTTAAGAGCCTAGACATAACAACAGTGACTGAGCTACAGGGATGCCCCACAGACTCCATGTGAAATGTACAAACAGTAGGCAGAAATGTGTTACAACACATGCAATGGTAACTATGAAGTCCTGAAAGTATGCACCACTTGCATGGCAGAAATAGTGTAGTAATACATATGTTCATGCTATCCCACAGTCACAACTGCAGAATACCAGACAATTTAATGGGTGTACCCCACTGATATGTACCATTCCATGAGGCAGATAAAAGATGCACCTGAGAGTCTCTGGGGCCTGCTCAGCAGCATACTCAAATACCCTAATAGATGTCAAGGCCCACACCATGGCCAGACCACGCTGCATGCAGTAACACCCTTGCAGATATAGCAAGCATTCCAAGGTGTGAATGTACATGGAAAATAGGAAAGCCACAGCAACACACTACAGTCAAGACACCTAGCAGGCATACAAGTAGTGAATGTAAAGGGCAAATATTGAAGCCATAGCAACAAAGTGCAAGAGCCACTGCTATACACCAGTTACACCACATGTCCCACAGGAAAGCACACACACCCACATTAACAGTAGTAGTAGTCTTAGGTGTCAGTGTACATACACACTTAGTACAGGAAACTGAAGAAATGAATGGAGAAATGTTAATCTACAACACAGCCGGAAATATGAGAGAGATACTAACCTTTACACTCACAGAACAGTGTCCACAGCATACCAGCATGGTCCCTGCCCTTAAAATCTGAAAGGGCTACGCCTATCTCACATACCTCTTTATAGCACTGTCCTGAAATCACAGTGAGAACTGCAATCAGTACACAACTGGCTGCATGCAATTAGCAAATGCTGGCTAACAATTGGTGCAGAGGCCATCACATGGACATATGCAGATACCTACAAAAGCATGCTGTACTCCCAGTCCACACATGCAATACTTTCATTGCACCCTGTCGAGGTAGGGAGAGACAGAGAGAGAGAGAGAGAGAGAGAGACAGAGAAAAAAAAATAAACGTACACAAACAAAACCGGTCCGCAACAACCACTTGAAAGCTGACAACTGGCAAGTGGAGCAGCAGGACACAAAACCAGACGGCAACACAAGCAGCTGTGACAAACACAGGTAATGTAAAGTAATACTATAAAAGTCTACATACTGTGAACCCTCCATATGTGTCATTGGTCTGTATCCATATGTATATGAAGATGTGCAAAGGGCAGGGGACATACAGCAACTATCAGTGAAGGCTGTACATACATATGTATGTGAGAGCATCTATGTGCACATATCAATGTAGGTTGAATGCAGGTTGTAGTGCAATGTACAAAGTAGGTTTCACAGTTATGTATGTTTAGCAGTATGTTAGTGTGTGTATACAGTTTTGTAAACAAACATGTTGATATACCTATCTATCATATGGATACGTATGTATGTCAATATATGTATGTATGTATATATCTATATATATCTATATATATATATATATATATATATATATATATATATATAATATATATAATATGCATATATGTATACATACATAGGGAGAGATGTAGGAATACATAGACAGATGTAGATAGATAGAATATGTGCAAACATATATGTAATACACACATACAGATATAGATATATGTAGATACATATACATAGACAGACAGATCTGACTATCTACAGGTATGACTGTATATGACAATCTCACACTCCCCCTGTCCCACTCCCTCTGTCACTCTCACCCCCTCTCTGTCACACCCCCCTCTCTCCATATCTATAGCAATATATGTACATCAATATATATATATATATGTGTATATGTATACAGACATATATAGATATATATACATATTGATATATCTATATACATATATATATATATATATATAGAGAGAGAGAGATGTATATATATTCTGAGTGAGGCACATGTGTACAGATGTATTGCAACAGGTGCCTGGTGACAAAGGCATGGAGTGAACACCAGTGTCAAAACTGGAGTACCATACCCCATTTCAAATCACCTACACCAGTAACCACCAGATATGTGATTGGCTGCCCACCACTGCATGTGTCAGGGGTGAACAGGGTCATAAATGTGTACAATAGTCCCCCAATGATATTCACAGTGGCACACTATTCCTGGAATACCTGCACATGGTATGTATCAGCAGACATGGTGTGTCAGCTATGGACATGTAGGTCAGTGTACCCCTCCACACCACATAATGGCTGCCACGGTATGTACCTCACATGACAGCTACAGATATGGAGAAGGACACAGTGACATGTGCAACACTGTGACAATGCACTCAAACACATTACCAATGCACAGTGACTGACAACACCACAGAGTACACACATACTACCCACATAGAGGTTACAACTCCTGGATTTACATACTTAAGTCACACCCATGACAGATGTCCAACAACCATAGTAACACCTCACACCATCCACAACCTAAATGACTGCTGTGTGTTGTCTGTGACACTGCAATAGAGAGCACATGGTGGAGGTACAGGTTCCTACCCACAGATAAGATATACCCTGCAATAAACCACACAGCGTTAAGAAGCAAGACTCCCCATGAGTACATGTCACACATACCCCTGCTGAATGTTAGTCAGATAGGTAATATGCCATATGAGTCACCCTGTGTAACTGTTTGAGAGCAGCAGGTACCATCACATCACATGTGTCACAATGGTCAGGGTAGCAGAACAGTATGCTGCTGTAGTCCCACGGGCAATAGCATATTGTATTGTATTGTATTGTAATGTATTGTATTGTGTTGTATTGTATTGGTATGTAGAGGTGCCTCCTTCGTGTAGTGGAACCACTGCTGCTGTGCGCCAGTGTACAGGTACATATCTTTTAGTCAGGCTAGTGTTACATAGCACTTCTATATGTGTGTTTAGCTCCTCTTGGAGTTCATGTAGCATGCAACTGGGGATACCATCAGGCCCCATTCATTTTGTGTATCCTGCTTTCCTGAGGGCAGCTCTCACCTGGACATCTGTGATGACAGGGAGGTTACAGTCAGCTGGGATAACTATGTCTTATTTTGGGGGAGAGGGAGGGGGGAAACCTGCACTGAACCTGTCTGCCACAATGTTGCCAATATCTGTGGGTTCAGGGAATTATTTGTTGTTGTGTACTAACTATGAGCATAGTGGTAGGTTTCTGACCAGGTTGCTAACATAACTGAAGAAGGCCTTGTGGTTATCTGTAGTGTCCCTGTTGATTTCCCTCTCAAAGTTGCCCATGGATGTTTGTATGTGAGAAAATAGCTCCTTACTAGTGCTGATCAGACATGCCTTCCTTTTATGGAATTATGCTCTGTCTTGCAGTAGCTTCCATCTTTTGTTAGACAATCTGTCTATGGCTGGGGTCCACCAGACAGGATGCTGTCCCTTTGTGGAGAGTGTCTTGGTCTTATATGGAATTGCATGATCCTTGCATTCTCGGAGATGTCTGTAGAAATAATTTGTGAAGGGGTCAGCATTGTGGGTTGTGTCTTCCACTGGCCCAGTGGGCTGAAAGGATACCATGTCACTGTTACAAAGTGTAAAGTTTGCATTTGAAATGTTATTCACTATAGTCATTTGTGCTGGTGGTGGAGGTGGGATATGTATATCCAGGGCAATTAGTTTGTGGTCAGCTCACAGTAGTTGATGATGTACCCCATACAGTACCTCGATATAAACCCCCAGAGTGAGGAGGTGTTTTGGACCTGAATCAGTGTTCTGACTGCTGGGGTATGGTAGTATGTCGTATGGAGTGTGCCAGGTACTGTTGCACAATTGTTGACTGAGCACTGATACCTGGCCATTTACATGTGTATCCACCACTAGACAGACAGACAGATGCTATATATGTGAGATATGTTGTATCACAACAGTCGAGTAGCATGTGTAGTATGTGTGCCATATTCTGCTGACATATTTTGCTGATATCATGTTATTTCCTTTTTCAGGACCATGGCTCACCAACGCAATCCAGCTTACGCAGCAGCTGAGGATGAGGAGATACACCAGAGCCTTGTGCAGGATTATGCAATACTCTTTTCCCGCACCAGCCAGAATCAGCAGGAGAGGGCTGCACTGTGGCAAGACCTGGTCCATCGGGTAAATGACATAGGCACGCATAATAGGACATATGAGCAGGTACAACATCACTGCAGTGATTTAATCAGAAATGTCCATCAGCATGCGTCGGATATCCACAGGCAACAGGTTGCCACAGGTGGTGGGGTGGCTACACATCCCCCACTCACCAGACTGGAGGGACTACTCATAAGTGTTGTGGCTCCAGCCCGCCAACACCAACAACAGCAGCAGACATGCATTATGATGGAGGCTGGAGCCATGCAGCAGCAAGACTACGAGCGTGCAGGTAATATGCCATATGTATAGTTGACTGTTGTGTACACTGGTAGTTAATGCATGTGTGAGGTGTGTCCTTGGTTTGTAGCTGTCATCATAGTATTTAATGTGCAAGTGTGATATTCTCAATATCAGCAGCTGACCTGTGAAAGGTGACTGTTGTACTACTGACCTGTATCATACTCAGTAACAATGGCACAGTTGTGCCCACTGACATTAGTTTCCTCACTTCTGCAGGTCCCTCTGGTGTAACAGCAATGCAGCCTATTCATGCTGGTGAGTGTGTATTAACAATACCTTTAATAGTCTTGATAGTAATAGTAATATTAGGCTCAGAGTAGTGCTCTGTGTATGCATGCAGGTGTGTCTGTGTCTGTGTGCTGATATCTCGCATACTGAGTAGTGTGCAACTGTGTGCAACTGTGTGCATGTGTGCATGTGTGCAACTGTGTGCATGTGTGCACGTGTGCATGTGTGCATGTGTGGACCTGTGCATGTGTGGATGTGTGCATCACTGGTAATATTGTGTAGACATTGTAAACTGTGTTTCCTGTTTCCCTCCCACAGGTTTTGGTGCTGGTCTGGTGTTATGCAGCAGGGAACCTAAATCAGGTGCCATGGGTACTGATAATGATGACATCTGTGTAATGGCACAGGAAGGTATGCCAGGGTCCGTCATTGGTCAACCAATTGACAGTACACAGCTGTCAACCCCATCAATGCACACAGTTATCCTGCCAATGCACCCTTTGTCACCAATGTCCCTAGGTGATGGACAGGATACAGTGGGCATTGACCAGGGTAATGTGGTATCTGTGGCACATGTGTCCCCACACAGCAGCCATGGGCATGGCCCTGAGATGGTACCACACAGACAGATGTCCAGGGGTTCTCGTGGGAGCATCCGTGGGCTTACTGCCCCTGTCAGATGTACCCACAGAGGTCTTACAACCTCAGCTATGTTTCGGGCTGTCATGCAGGCACAGTCACGTATGGAATGGTACACCAGACAGGGTCTGAGGGAGCTGACAGCATGTCACACAGCCATGACTGACAGTATGCATGACATTGCGGCTGCCATCCGTAATTTCACCGATGTCACAGACAGACGTTGTGGGGACATATTAGACTGGTTCCACAACTACATGTCCATGAGCCAGGGTGATGGTGGACGGTTGAGGCGTCGACGAGGGTATATGCCAGCAACAGCAGCAGCTGGCAGTCGTCTCAGACGACAACAGGGCCGCGGCCGCCCCATAGTGCCAGCAGCAGCCCCAGCAATGCTGGGGCTGTGCTGTCATCAGACCGCCCCAGGAGACCACGTGCATGTGGCTCTGGCCAGGCCCGACAGGGATCTGTGTCCAGTCAACGAACACCTGCTTCTGATGACAGTACCCAGTCTGGGTTGGTAATGGATACGGTCCGTAGCACCCCTGCAAGGCACAGGTACCGTGTCCATGGCCAGAGACACTGATCTGTATGACCTGGCAGGTACAGACTGTGGCTGTCCACAAACACCAGTATATGGCAGCCATGAAGTGGAACTGTGTGCATCCATACACACATGCAAATTGACAACACCTAGGGCTACCGCATACACGCACACACTGCATCAACATTGCCCCACCTTGTACTGCTGTCCCTCACCAACACACATACATATACATGTCAATTGGTGGTATCGGTGGCTGACTCAGGCATACCAAGTTCACACCCTGTGCATATGATGAAACTGTGCCACCTCCTGCAATCTGTAACATCAGTGCAGGTACAGGTTAACATGTTGCTGATGCACAGGGTGACTACATAGATGTGTAGTAATAGTATCATGTTGTTAACAGTATTGTGTGCTGATATAATTGTGGGTATATCCCAGCATGCCTGATGCAGTAAGGGTATGATTGTCATGCACTGTTGTCTACACCCATGGTAAGTACCATAGTGTATCATCTGCACATGTTGGCATACTGGTGGTAAGGATGTCAACAGAAGGCTACATACATAGGTAGCACAGGGGATAAGGTAATGAAAGTATTGATATGCAATGATGGACATGTAAACTGCAAGTGGCATGTTACCCACACTGGACTTTGCAATGCGGATGTTTGAAGATGTTAATATGTGTGCAGTACTACACGACTGGTACAGGACACACAGGAGCACCCTAGCACTGCAAGCTCACATCTCATACCATGCTAGACAGCCCCAACTCACAATACTAACTGTCACAGGAGGGACAGTCCCCATACATGTCAGGGATACTGTGGTGGCAGGCCAGGTAGCATACATCCTACTAAGTATGGAACCACTGAGTGAAGGCTCAGTGTCTGTTATTTGACATGTGTATTACTGCAGGTATGAGCACCTGGGTTTCCATCCAGTTATTGTACATCCTGACGGTACATGGTCTGTACACTTGTGTGCGCTGAGACTGGACCCTAGCCATCCGACCTGTGTATTTCCATGTACATGTGTATAGTGCCTGCATATCTGCACTGTTACCTACTGGAAGTGGTACAGCTTGTTTGTTGTACAATGGACTACATGCAGCCCTGCTTACTGTAGCTTTGTTTGCATGCATGTTTGCTTGCAGTTACCCTGGAACACTGATCCCACCTGCAATGCAGAGTTACAGAGCTTCTGTGGACTCCTAGTGACATCTGCATAGCTTACTGTATGTATGTCCATGTCTCACTTGACAGAACGTCACTGTTTGTCCTGTTCACATGTACGTTGCCTGTGACACATTGCATATGACTTACCTGGCATTTGTCCACGTGAACAGTCATATATGCCAGTGCTAACTAATCACAGACACTACACCCTCACATACTCACCTTCTGTTGAACCACCTGCTTCGCTAGGGATGGCTTGCACCTGTCACCCCTGGGCTTTCGGATATTGGCAAAGGCTCTTGCTACCCCCATAGTGGCTTTTTTAGGCAAGGCTCAAAGGACAAACCCACCTCCATAGGTATCACAAGGGATAAGAATAAGAGTAATCCTACTCAACGCCAGAAGTCTAAACCTCAAGATGCACGAACTCGAAACTCTCCTTAGCATGGAGAACATTGATATCTGTGCAGTAACAGATACCTGGTTCAGGGCTACCGAGAGCACCCCAGCACTACCAGGTTATACCTCATACCATGCTTTTCAGCCCCAAAACTTGGACCGAACCACAAAAGGAGGGGGAGTATCGATATTCATCAAAGATACCCACACCTCCAGGTTGGTGGCAAAGCACGAAGCATCAGAGACTATCCATGTGCAACTAACAGTGGGTAAAACCGCCTTCCAGGTTATAGCCTACTACAGACCACCCTCCCAAACCCAGGAACCCCACTCGGCCTTCCTGAGAACAATGGCAAATATGAAGGTCTCTCCAAACACCATTATATTGGGTGACTTCAACTACCCAAACATAGACTGGGAGCATTACTCTAGCTCCAACACCCTAGCCCAAAGGTTCCTAGAATTTATAAACTCAAATGCTATGGAACAACTTGTTACCACTCCCACAAGAGGGGAAAACATACTGGACCTGATCATCACCAACATGGGGACTCTATGCTCCAGACCAGATGTGTATCCCTCACTGGTAAGATCAGACCATAAACTAATCTCACTGGATATTCACATCCCAACCCCACCCCCTGCCCAGAAAACCACAGTGAAGACCTTCTCTAAAGCAAATTCACACTCCTCAAAACCGAGGTGGAATCCTTCAAAGCCCCCAGGCCTGTGGAAAATACGGCCCAGACCGCAGAATCCTCTATAAACGCATTCTATGGACACCTTCAGGAATGCATGGATCATGTGATCCCAAATAAAACCAAGACCCAATCCTCCAAAGGCAGACGTCCTGTCTGGTGGACCCCAGCCATAAACAAACTATACAATAGAAGGAGGAAGCTACTAAATGATAGAGCAAAATCCCAAAAAGGGAAGGCATCACTGATCAGTATTAGCAAAAAACTACGGGCACTCATAAAAGGCCAGCTTCAAGAGGAAATTGCACAGGACACTAAGGATAATCACAAGGCTTTCTTTAGTTATGTTAGGAACCTGGGTGGTAATTCCCAGATATGCTCAGAATTAGTCCAAAATGACAAAAGAAACACCGAACCCACAGACATTGCCAACATCCTAGCTGACAGGTTCAGCGCAAACTTCTCCCCCCACTCCACACCAAAAGGGCAAATATCTATCCCAGCAGAGTGCTGCCCCCCCTGACATCTCAGATGCTCAGGTAAGAGCTGCCCTCTCCAAAGCAAAAACCACAGCATCAATGGGACCAAACAGTGTCCTGGGCTGTGTCCTACATGAGCTCCAAGAAGAGCTAAACACAAACATAAAATTACTGTTCAATCTCAGCATTACTACAGGATATGTGCCCAAAGAGTGGCGTACAGCAACAGTGGTCCCTCTCCATAAAGGTGGTGCCTCAACAGATCCTGGAAACTATCGCCCCATAGGCCTGACTAGCTTGGTCTGCAAAGCTATGGAAAGGATCGTCATGGACCTCATAAATAAAGATATTGGGGACCTACAGACACCGGATCCTACCCAGTTCGGCTTTGTTAAGGGCAGATCTTGCCTCTTAAACCTGGTTGATTTCTTTGAATCAGTCACCAAGGCCATTGACGAGGGGAAGGTGGTCCACACAGCCTACCTGGACCTCGCAAAAGCCTTCGATACAATACCCCACTCGGGCATTATAGAGAAGCTCACCAGCTTAAATATGAACCCCTATGTCACTAGATGGATTGCACACTGGCTCAAGGACAGAACCCACATGGTTAGAATTGCTGCAGCCATGTCAGACTCCAAACCAGTTACAAGTGGTGTCCCACAAGGCTCAGTCCTGGGACCTCTCTTGTTCGGTATATATTTCTCGGAGGTACAGGCCAACACGGAAGGACTGTGGCTGACCAAGTTCGCAGATGACTGCAAACTGGCTGCCATAATCGACTCTCCAACTGACACAAGCATCCTCCAAAAGGGCCTCATAGAAACAGACAACTGGTGCCAGAGCCATGGCCTCAAGCTAAATGCCGAACAGTGTATAGTCATCCCATTTGGCAAAAACAAAGTGCCCACAAATTACCACATAGGTGGTAATCCATTAAGTACAGAAGAAGTAATTAGGGACCTGGGGACCCAAGTTGATAGCAATCTCTCATTTGACAACCACATGGCCAAAGTGGTTAGAAAAACATTTTATATAGCCCACCTCATCATGAAGGGATTCACATCTAGATCAGGGGAGGTCATTGTGCCTCTTTACTCATCCCTCACCAGGCCCATAATTGAGTACAATGCCCCTGTTGGGATGTACCTTACCAGACACCTGCAGCAACTGGAAAGACCCCAAAAGTACCTCACCAAGAGGATCAAAGGGCTCAAACAGATGCCATATGCTGCCCGGTTAAAGAAACTCCAGCTCTACTCAGTGGCATACCGCCTGTTCAGAGGCGATCTGTGTCTGACGTATAAAGCCATGTCCAACCCAGAATTAATGGACATGCTGCACCTCAGAATATCCAAATCCCATCGAGCTACGTGCTCGAGAGACTTGAACCTCAGCACTGAAATAAATAGGACATGCTGGAGGGACAGATTCATAACCCAGAGGCTCCCTTCACTCTGGAATACAATCCCAGTCCAGGTTAGGCAGAGTCCCTCATTGACTCTCTTCAAGAGGAATCTTGATGAGTGGATGGGAGATCGTAGGTTTATCCTGGGTATCACTTCTGTGTCACTGTTAGACAGAGGCACAGTATACTAACCTCGGAAAAGGGCATAGCAAAATAAATTTAAAATGGGTGGCGAAAGCCAAACACATTCTGGCTAGGCTTATAAAATGCCCTAGGGCAGATAGCCTAGTATGAACCTATGAACCTATGTACCTTGTTCCCCATTGGCCCTATGTGCTGTTAATCACCATGGCAATCACAATACTATGGTAGCATGGGCAAAGGTCACTTGTCAGTCACCTCTATGGTACAGTTGTGGAATATGTGGGTCATGTGGCAATGTCACAGCTGCCACATGTACACAGTCAACCCTCTCCCCTACACATGGACGTACAACACATGTATGAGATGCAACCACATAGCCAAACTGGGGACTAAGCACTCCGAACCCAGTACTGGCATAACCTGTCAGGTGGCATGAGATACTACAGTGACTACAATACCAGTCTGATGTAGACCTACACTGACAGCAATCCAAACACGTGAACTCACTGGGCCATTCGTGGAGCCTCAGAATAGCATCCTGCCTGAGCAGCAGACACCTCTGCAGCTGGCACACAGGCATACGTTAAGCCAGAAAACAGCACATGCAACACATAGCACACAAATCCTGTGTGCCAAACAGTCACAGCCTGTACGGCTAGACAACACACCTGCTACAGTTGTGTTAGGTACCTTTATTGTCTGGTACAGTGAGGTCCCGCTCACCAGGCTGGACAAGGTGAAAGTCACAGTGATATGCCTGTGGGGCACTATGGTCCACCACATAATACAAGCATACAGGTCAGTCAGAGGCATGGACACATATGACTCAGTCATTGTCCATGCCACTATGGCTGACCTGTGATGTACCTCCCTGGACTACATGATAGGGAACATGGAAGGGCTCTCTGAGCATGTGGCACAGGCTGGTATGACCCTGACCTTGGTTGGCATCATACCCTCACCAGGAATGCTGACGTATTACTGAAAGCTGATGAATTACTGTAGCTACAACACCCTAGCTGAAAGGTTCCTAGCATGTAGTCACTGCATTGCTATGGAACAACTTGTTACCACTCCCACAACAGGTGAAAACATGCAGCACCTGTTCATCAACAACATGTAGACTATATGCCCCAGACCACATGTGTATCCCTCGCTGCTAGGATGATACCATATAAATCTCACACTGTATATACACATACCACATGCAGCACCCACACAGAAGACCACAGTCATAATGTTATCCAGTGCAAATACCATGTATTCACATGTGGCAGGCATCAGACATGGGAACTATTGAAGGTCACAGGTACATATGTGTATTTGGCACACACATACATCATCTGTGTCCATTGCCATTACTGGTTTAATCAATGTCATGCATTATTGTGAACAACAACCCACACACATGGGCATTCTCTGTGACAAAAACACACGTGGCATGTGTGGAATTCAAAGCCATAACAAACTGTGCTATGACAGTAGTGAGAGATGCAGTAGCAGAGTGTGCTATTTGCATTACTGGGAGATTTGGCCTCTTCCGCTGTACTTGTAGGGTGCTGACATCATCTCTGTGTAGAGATTGGAATATGCAGCAGCTGATGTGTTGTACTGGTTGGCAAAAGGGTCAGTTCTTTCACACATGTAATTGCACACAACCTACTTTCACCCCCCCCCGCTGTACTTGTAGGGTGCTGACATCATCTCTGTGTAGAGATTGGAATATGCAGCAGCTGGTGTGTTGTACTGGTTGGCAAAAGGGTCAGTTCTTTCACACATGTAATTGCACACAACCTACTTCCACCCCCCCCGCTGTACTTGTAGGGTGCTGACATCATCTCTGTGTAGAGATTGGAATA
Organism: Protopterus annectens; assembly: GCF_019279795.1. Taxonomy (NCBI): domain Eukaryota; kingdom Metazoa; phylum Chordata; order Ceratodontiformes; family Protopteridae; genus Protopterus; species Protopterus annectens. Next base: position 1,676,204,055 of record NC_056728.1, on the reverse strand, counting down.
TGCAGCAGCTGGTGTGTTGTACTGGTTGGCAAAAGGGTCAGTTCTTTCACACATGTAATTGCACACAACCTACTTCCACCCCCACCCGCTGTACTTGTAGGGTGCTGACATCATCTCTGTGTAGAGATTGGAATATGCAGCAGCTGTTGTGTTGTACTGGTTGGCAAAAGAGTCAGTTCTTTCACACATGTAATTGCACACAACCTACTTCCACCCCCACCCGCTGTACTTGTAGGGTGCTGACATCATCTCTGTGTAGAGATTGTAATATGCAGCAGCTGGTGTGTTGTACTGGTTGGCAAAAGGGTCAGTTTTTTCACACATGTAATTGCACCCAACCTACTTCCACTTACCATTTGCAGGATTCAAACCCCTACCTACCTATGTTATGACACTTGAGATGGATGCATTAGTAGAGCGTGCTATTCACATTACTGGGAGGTTTCCCTTCTCCTGCTGTACTTATAGGGTGCTGACATCATCAGTGTTTAGAAAGGGGAATGTGCATCCTGTCGTGTGTTCTCCTAGTTGCCAAAAGGGACATTCCCCTCACACAGAATTACACACACACTAACCCACCTCATCCAAACTTGCCATTTGCAGGATTCAAACACCTCCTTAACTATGTTATGGAACACAAAACGGATGCATTAGCAGAGTGTGCTATTTACATTATTGGGAGGTTTCCCTTCTCCTGCTGTACTTATAGGGTGCTGACATCATGGAATGTGCATCCTGTAGTGTGTTCTCCTAGTTGCCAAAAGGGACATTTCTTTCATACAGAATTGCACACCCACTAACCCCCCTCCACACACACTGCGCATTTGCAGGATTTAAATCCCTACCTAACTATGTTATGACACTCGAGACGGACACATTAGCAGAGTGCGCTATTCGCATTACTGGGAGGTTTTTCTTCTCCTGCTGTACTTATAGGGTGCTGACATCATCAGTGTTTAGAAAGAGGAATGTGCATCCTATAGTGTGTTCTCCTAGTTGCCAAAAGAGACATTTCTTTCATACAGAATTACACACACACTAACCCCCCCCCCCATACACACTGAGCATTTGCAGGATTCAAACCCCTACCTAACTATGTTATGACACTCGAGACGGATGCATTAGCGGAGCGCGCTATTTGCATTACTGGGAAGTTACTCTTCTCCTGCTGTACTTATAGGGTGCTAACATCATCAGTGTTTAGAAAGGGGAATGTGCATCCTGTAGTGTGTTTTCCCAGTTGCCAAAAGGGGGATTTTTCTCACACAGACTTGTACACACACCAACCCCACTCACCCACACTGAGCATTTGCAGGATTCAAATCCCTATCTATGTTATGACACTCGAGACAGACGCATTAACAGAGCGCGCTATTCGGATTACTAGGAGGTTTCCCTTCTCCTGCTGTACTTATAGGGTGCTGACATCATCAGTGTTTAGAAAGGGGAATGTGCATCCTGTAGTGTGTTTTCCCAGTTGCCAAAAGGGACATTTCCCTCACACAGACTTGCACACACACCAACCCCGCTCACTCACACACTGAGCATTTGCAGGACTCAAACCCCTACCTAATTATGCTATGACACTTGAGACGGACGCATTAGCGGAGCGCGCTATTCGCATTACTGGGAAGTTTCCCTTCTCCTGCTGTACTTATAGGGTGCTGACATCATCAGTGTTTAGAAAGGGGAATGTGCATCCTGTAGTGTGTTTTCCCAGTTGCCAAAAGGGACATTTTCCTCACACAGATTTGCACATACACCAAACCCGCTCACCCACACTGAGCATTTGCAGGATTCAAACCCCTACCTAACTATATTATGACACTTGAGAGAGACGCATTAGTAGAGAGCACTATCCGAATTACTGAGCATCTATTCTGCACCTGCAGTATTTATAGGGTGCTGACATCATTATTTCTACAGAGGTATGTACATCTAGTACTACCTGTCAGGTGGGGGATAGCATATATATGCATTTGCAGCCACCTACTTCAGGGTCAGATATGCGCATCACACTGGCAGGTTATGTTCTATACCATGCTTCGTGACCACAGGACCTGTAACACACAACACAACCAGTTCGGACCACCCTTCCCACATCCAGGACACACACTTTGCTTCCCTGGGAACAGTGCCAAGATATGCAGGTGTTCACATACACCATTCCAGTTGTTAACATCAGGTACAGGTATGTTGTGTGTGGGAATTACTCAGGCCTCTACAACATTACCCTACAGCCACTAAAATTTGTGAGTCCATGTGCTATGGCAGGACCACTCACCACAGCCACAAGGGGGAATACATATTGCACCTGACCATCTGCAACATGGGTACTCACTGTTCCACATCAGAGGTAGACCACCATTGTTGATATCTGGCCATACCCACCTTTCCCTGGACATCCATATCCCATCTCCACCCCCAGGCAAGGTTGTCACTGCAAACAAAGTGTATTTATCAAAAGCAGACTTTACACTTGTGAAGACTGGGGTGGAAGACTTCAAAGGACCCATGCTGGGGGAGTATACAGGCCACTCTGCATAATCCTTGACAATTGCATTCTATGAGCATGTGGAAGGTTTGCATTGGTCATGCTATCCCAAATATACCCATGACTGCTCCACAACAGGACACCTGTCAGGTGTACACCAGCCATATATGAGCTGTCCAACAGACAGAATGAGCTAATACATTGCAGAGCAGTAGCCCACAGAGGGAGCACATCTCTGAAGAGTACTGGCACGACACTTCAATCCCTCATAATCATCACGACAAAGTGTTGACAGTGAAATTGTCCAGACAATGCAGATAAGACTCACCTCAGTCTGTTATTGATGCCCACTTACTGTTAGAGGTCCTCAGCAACCCTCTTCCAGCACACACCAACAACATGGATGTGGCTTAGCAAATTCAACCCCTGGGATCTCCACTGTGTCCCTGCTTGACAGAGGCACAGCACACTAGCCTCACACAGTGCCTTATGTGACCTACTTTACAGTGGCACAGTAGCCTACTGTACTGGGGAGGCAGACGCCAAGCACACTCTGGCTAAGCTGTCATTCCCTAGGGCAAACAGCCTAGTGTTGACCTCTACACCCATATGTTTAATTATCAGATGCACAATATTTGTTGCTGATAGACTGTTTGCAGGTCTTTATTGCCATAGCATTCCCTGTTTCTATGAACAACTTGTGTATCTGTGGAAGATGTTTGAATATGGGAGGGATCCACTATATCACGTATGTCTCTGTAGTCATTTAACTGTGTGCACTGGGCAGATTGCTGTAATGTGGTTGGTTCCTGGAATAACACATACAAATACCAGATATGTGTGGCCAACTGCTAAACTGAGATTTGGCCTAAATGTGTGAGCATGCCCAGTTCAGGCTTCCCATGGCATGTTGTCTGACATATGTCTCATTTATCAAAGTGTGTGAGCATGCCCAGTGTGAGCTTTCCATATGTTGAACTCTGCAGCCCACCACATTTGTGAATGAGTGTGAACTTCAACAATATCTCACGTTTATGGTTGTGTGTTGTGTGTCATGTTGTGTAGTTACTGTCCAACTGCTTTGTGTCTGACCACAACAGGGATTATACTCTGCCTGCAGGGTTTGCATGGGATACTTTGCATACAGTTGTCAACATCCTTTCATACTGACCTAACACTGTAGTTCCGTATAGTGCACTGTTTCAGTACTTTCACTGTGGTGGACAGTATCCTGGCCTTTAGTCCTATCGCTGCTTTACATTTTCATAGTGAGCACAACAGCCTGGTTAGGGGCCAGTTGTGCACATCTGACCATGTTGCATTATGTTCAGATATGAACTACTTAAACCAGGCTTGTCCAACATTGGTAGTGTATTCCACAACATAGGTGTGCATTGGCAAACACTAGTGATGTGCCCTAGGCCATTTCTAATGCTAGTCGGACAGTGTGTTTGTCCTTCGACACACATTGTAAGTGGAGTTTGCCATGACATATGTCATGGTTAGTATACTGTGCCTCCGTCTACCCGTGACATAACAGTGATACCCAGGGTAAACCTACCGTCTCCCATCCACTCATCAAGATTCCTCTTGAGGAGAGTCGATGAGTGACTCTCTGGCTAACCTGTACTGGGAGTTTACTCATGAGTGGGGGTGGCTTCTGTGTTATGGATCATTCAGTACAGCTTGTCCTATGTATGTCAGTGCTGGGGTTCAGGTCTCTCATATGCATAGCTCACTGCCATTCAGATTGTACAAGCTGCAGCATGTTCATTGATTCCAGCTTGGACATGGCTTTATACATCAGGCACAGCTTGCCTCTGGGTGGGCAGTATGGCAGTGTGTGGAGCTGCAATTTGTTTAATCAGGCAACACATGGCATCTGTTCAAGCTCTTTGATACTCCTGGTGAGGTACTTTTGGGGACTTTACAGTTGATGGAGGTGTCTTCTTAGGTACATCCCACAGGGGCTATTGTAGTCAATTGTAATGCTGATGAAGGATGACTGCAGAGCCACAATGACCTCCCCTTATCTAGATCTGACAGCCTTCATGATAGGTGGGTATATGGTATGTTTCTGTAACCACTACAGCCACATGTTTGTCCAGTGCAGGATATCTATCATCTTGTGTCCCCAGGTCTCTCATTACATGTTAAGTACTTAATGGGTTAACACCTATGTGGTAATTGGTGGGCACTTACTGTATATCCACAGGGGTTGACTATACACTTTTCTGCAATTAGCTTGCTGACATGGCTATGGCACCAGTTGTCTGTTTCTATGTGGCACTTTTGTGGGATGCTTGTGTCAGCTGGAGGGTCAGATATGGTGGCCGGTTTGTAGTCCTCTGCAAACATGTTCAGACACAGTCCTTCCATGTTGGCCTGTACCTATGGGACATATATACTAAACGAGGGAGGTCCCAGGACCAAGCCTTGTGGGATGCCAGTTATATCTGGTTTGTAGTCTGACATGGCTGCAGCATGTCTGACCATGTCAGTTCTGTCCTTGGTCTGGTTTGCAACCCCTCTACTGACATAGGGGTTTATATTTAAGCTGGTGAGCCTATCTATAATGAACACGTTGGGTATTGTATGGAAGCCTTTGCAAGGTCCAGCTACGCTGTGTGGACCACATTGCCCTCATCAATGACCTTAATGACTGTTTCAAATGAGTCAAACATGTTTAAGGGGCAGCATCTGCACTTAAGAAAGCCACACTGGGTAGGGTCCGGTATCAGTAGGTCCCCAATATCTTTATGTCTGTGGTACATGCTGATCCTTTCCATAGCTGTGCAGACCAAGCTTGTCAGGATTCTGGGGTGGTAGTTTGCAGTATCCATTCAGGCAACACCTTTGTTGAGAAGGACCACTGTTGTTGTACACTGCTCTTTGGGTACATATCCTGTGGTAAGGCTGACATTGAGCAGTAGTGTGATGTGGCATTCCATTCTTCTTGGAGTCCATGTTGGACTCAGCCCAGGACATCATCTCATACCGTTGCTGCTGTGTGTTTTGCTTTGTAGATGCTGGCTGTTACCTCAGCATCTGCAATGTCAGGGGGCCAGCAGTCTGCTGGGATAGATATTTTGCATTCTGGGGGGGGGGGGTTTGCACTGCACCTGTCAGGTTGTATGTTGGCAATATGTGTGTGTGTTTGATATGTTGTTTGTAATATGTGAATGATTCAGAGCATATCTGTGAATTCCCAACACGGTTCCTACCATCAGTTGAGAAAGCCTTGTGATTATCCTTAGTGTCCTGTACAATTTGTATCTTCATAGGTTCATAGGTTCATACTAGGCTATCCACCCTAGGGCATTTATAAGCCTAGCCAGAGTGTGTGTGGCTTTCGCCACCCCTTGCTATGTGAATATTATGGCCATTTATGATTTACTTTACTGTGCCTTTGTCTGGACGTGACACAGTGAAGACCCCCAGTGTACATCTACGATCATCCATCCACTTGGCAAGATTCCTGTTGAAGAGTGTCAGTGAGGGGCTCTGCCTAACATGGAGTGGGATTCTGTTCCAGGGTGTAGGGAGCCTCTGGGTTATGTATCTGTCCCTCCAGCACATCCTATTTCATTATGTGTTGAGGTTGACATCTCTCACTCTCACAGCTCCGATGGCTTTGGGTTTCCTGGGGTGGAGCATGTCCATTACTCCTGTGTTGGACATGGCCTTGTACAACAGGCATACAATGCCTCTGTGTAGGCAGTATGTGACTGCATTCAGCTGGGGTGTCTACAGCCAGGCAGCATGTGACATATATTTGAGACCCTTTATCCTCTTGGTGAGGTACCTATGAGGTCTTTCTAACTGCTGCAGGTGTCAGGTAAGGTACATCCCAAATGAGGCATTGTACTAGATTATGGGTCTGATAAGAGAACAGTATAGGGGCACAATGACCTCTGTTGACGTAGATGTGAATCCTTTCATGATACGGTGTCCAATATAGACAGTCTTCCTAGCCACATTGGCAATGTGAGTGTCACATAACAGGTTAGTGTCCACTTGTGTCCCTAGGTCCCTGATTACTCCTTCCATACATAATGGTTTACCACCTATGTGGTAATTTGTGAGTACCTTGTTTGGTATTTGGTGGGGCATTCATACTGTCCAGTGTCTTCAGGACGGCTGGGTGGGGTTCCTGTGTGTGAGAGTGTGGTCTGTAGCATGCTACAGACTGTACAGCAGTTTTGCCTATGGTTAGGTGCACATGGGTGGTCTCTGATGCTTCGTGCATTGTCAGTTAACTGGACGTATGGGTGTCTGTGCTGAATATGGATACTCCCCCTCCTTTTATGTTTTGGTCCAGGTTTTGGGGCCATAACGCATGATATGAGGTATAACCTGGTAGTGCTGGTGTGCTGTCAGGAGGCTTGCAGCAGGTTTCTGTCACTGCACGGACATCAATGTTCTCCATACTGGGGAGGGCCTCGGGAGCATGCATATTGCGGTTTACACGTCTGGCATTGGTCAGCATTACCCTTATGTTTCTTTCCACTTATGTTTTCTAGGGTGGTGGGTTAGTCTTTTCAGCCTTGCCTACGAAAGGCTCTATGGAGGTGTCAAAAGCCTTATCCAATATCCAGACGCCCAGGGGTAACAGGTGCAAGCCATCCCTGGAACAGCAGCGTGGCTTGTCAAGCATGACATCCCAAGCAGACAGACATTGGATCCCCTAGGAATGACACCAGTAATTGTGCCACTTGTTAAAGCTGATCATTCTGTGTTTGCACTGTGGCATCATTCTTGGTGAGGGTAGGATGCTGCAAACGGTCAGTGTCATACCGGCCTGGACTACATAATTGGAGAGCTCATCTATGTCTCTTTTCATGTAGCCCAGGGAGGTACATCTCAGGTCATTCACGCCAGCATGGACAATGACTGCATCATATTTCTACTTGCTTTGGGGTGACCTGCATACTTGTGTTATGTGGCGTATTGTAGCAGCCTACAGGCAGCTTACTGTACCCTTTCCCTTGTTCAGTCTGGTGAGCGGGACAGCAGTGTGTCTGACTATGGAGTCACCTATTACAACTGTATCAGGCATCTTGTTTCTCCTTCTGGCCTGTGACTGTTTGGCACACCAGCTTTGTGTACTATGTGTTGCATGTGCTATGTTTGGAGGTTGTGGTTGCTTGGGTGTCTGCTTTGGAGGCCTCTGTTGGTGTGGTGTGTTTGTAATTAGGGCCTCCGGGAATGTTTTTCTGTGTTTATGTCTTTGGTTTGCAGTTGTGATAGGTCTATGTGGGACTGGGTTTGTGGTGTGTGTGGTTACCTTCTCCTCCTGACTAGTTTTGACAGTACTGAGTTGAGGGAGCTCAGCCTCCGGTTTGGATAAATGGTTGCATCTCTCACATATATTTGTATTTCTTGGGGCGAGTTGAGGGTTGTCTGTGTACTTGGGGCAGGTGTAACATTGCCTCAGGATTCACAGATTCAACTTGTTGTAGCTGGTCTTAGTAGACTGTATGTGTGGACATATTTTATTGCCATACTACTGATCAGTGATTACTTCCCTTTTTATGTTTGCTCTATCATGTAGTAGCTTCCTCATTCTCCTGCATGGTTTGGTAATGGCTGGAGTCCAGCATGCCAGATGCCTGCGTGTATGGCATTGTGTCTTGTTTTTATTTGGGATTGCATAATCCAAGCATTCCTGGCAGTGTTCATGGAATGCCTGTATAACAGGTTCTGAGGTGTGGCCCATATTTTGCACCTGCACAGGGCCTTTAATGGATTCCACATCAGTTTGGAGGAGTGCAACTTTTGCTTTACACATGTTTTTCACTGTGGTTTTCTGGCCAGGGACTGTGGTCAGGATGTGTATATCCAGTGTGATTACTCTATGGTCTGGTCTTACCAGTGAGGGACACACTTCTCATCTTGCCATCCAGTACCCATGTTGCTGATTATCACATCCAGTATGCTTACCCCTCTTGTGGGAGTGGTACATTGTTCCTGGGCATTTTGGTTTATGGATTCTAGGAACTTTTCTCCTACAGTATTGGAGCTAGTATAATGCTCCCAGTCTATGTCTGGGTATTTTCAGTCACCCAATATAATGTGGTTTGGAGGGCTTTATATATTCATGTATTCCAACATAGGACAGGTGCAGATCCTGGTGTTAGGATGGTAGTCTGTAGCAGGCTATAAACTGGGAGGCAGTTTTAGCCACTGTTACTTGACCATGGCTAGTCCATGCTGCTTCTTGTTGTGGTACCAACATGGGGGTGTGGTTATCCTTGACAATTATTGCTAGTCACCCTCCTTTTGTAGCTTGTTCCATGTTTTGAGGCTGTACAGCACAGTATGAGGTGTAACCTGGTAGTGTTAGGGTGCTGTTGTGAGCCTTGACCCAGTTTTCTGTTACAGCACAGATATCAACATTCTCCATACTGGGTGAGTTTAGACTGCATGCATCTTGCTGTTTAGACTTCTGGCATTGGGTAGCATTACATCTAGGTTCTTATCCCTTGTGATACCTATGGAGGTGGGTTTGTGTTTTGAGCCTTACCTATTCAGGGCACGCTGTGGGTAACAACAGCCTTTGCCAGTATCCATAAGGCCTGGACTGATAGATGCATGCCACCCCTAGCAGGTGGAGCATCATGTCATGCTCAGCATGTCATCCCAGGCTGGCACACATTGGATCTCCTTTGACTAACTGCAATACTTCAGCCAATTATTGCAATTGATCATCTCATCGTCATATTGTGGCATCATGCTTGGTGAGGGTAGGATGTTAGTCAGGGTCCTCAAGTGTGAATATACTACATGGTGTTACATTGCTTAACACATGGCATTAATGCCTCAGGTGGTGCTGCAGGGCTGGCTCTGTTGGATGCACATATTACACTCCCTGTACATGTTTGAGAGCAGGTTATGTCATTTTAGGCATCCATGTTATTATATGAGTGAGTCAGAGAGGGGTATCATTCCCAGGGTTCCTACTGAGCCAGTGTATGTGCTATGCTTTACCTCTTTGCCAAGGCCACGGCATACTGGGCACGCCTCCTTCTGCCTACTGGGGCAGGCTCAGGTTGTTCCTCCTCCGAGTCACACTCTGCCTGTGATGGCCTTGGCAATGGTGGGGGGCTGTTTGGCCCGGCCCTATGCTGGTCCTGCTGCAGCTGTTTTCGCAAGATCATATTATGTAGCATAGCACATACCATGACAATTTGGGTACATGTAGTTGGTGTGTACTGCAAGGCTCCACCAGATGTGTCCAGACACCAGAACCGTGACTTGAGCAGCCCAAACACACGCTCTATTACATTACGTGTTTGTGCAAGTGCCTCATTATGGTGTTCCTGTTCAGGTGTGTGTGCGTTTCTGATGGGTGTCATCAGCCACGGCTCCAGTGCATAACCTGCATCCCCCACTAGGTGTCCATGTGGGATGTCCCCATTGGCAAATGTCTGGTACAGCTGCGTCAAATGCCAGATATGGGAATCATGGTAGCTCCCAGGGCAGCCAGCACACACATTCATTATTATGCCCTGGGCATCACACACGACCTGGCAGTTGATGGAGGGGAAGCCCTTGCGATTAATGTAGGCCCTACCCCGCTCACCGGCTGATGCTTTGATGCGTATGTGCGTGCAGTCTATTGCACCCACTACCTCAGGGTATTCCGCTATTTGCTGGAAGAGACGCATATTGCTGGCCAATACCTCACGGGCATTGGGGAAATATACACGATCACCGACATGTGCTGACATGGCATCCAGGAACTGGTGCAGTACCCTGGAGGCTGATGCCTGTGATATCCCCATCATATCACCAGTTGGTCTCTGGAAGGTACCTGTTGCTAGTATTCTTATGCCAACACATACCTTGGTTTCCACTGGGATGGGTTCCCCTCTGTTGGTTCTGTGTGTGAGGCGTGGCCTGCACAGCTCGACAATTTGCTGCAGGAGGTCTCTGTCCACTCTATAGCGCTCTACTATCTCCAGCTCATGTAACCCATGGTAGGTGACCCTGGGCCTGTACACTCTTCTCCGTCTCCTCACTGTGGGTTGTCTGGCACTATCTGCATTGTCACCACCCTCAGCAAGTAGCCTATGTCTCCTTATGACAGTTATAGCAGCCCCTAGCATTTCTGCTCTGAGTTCAGCTTTTTCAGTTTTCACTTCTAATAGCTTACTCTTGTCTTGCAGTGTCTCTTGAGAGAAACATCCTGCACTGCTGTTTGCAGAGTTTTAAGTGCTTGGCTGAGCTACTATTCTGCCTGTGTAATTGCCTGCTTCTAACTATTTTCACCTGCTAGCTCCAGCAGTATTCCCTGCTAGCTTCCTACTAATTCTGTTGCTTCCTTTTTCCTTTCTGTTTCCTCAGGGGGGAGCAACGTGCATACCAGCAGAAACACGCTCACAGTGGCTTACACGCACGCACACATGCTTACACAGTTTACAATCATCTTATTCGGGTTAAAATGCGCGCACACCAGCGCAAACAGTGTTACAAGTCTGCCAACAGGCTCCCACATGCTCAGTCTGCCTTACATGTGCACACACTATTGCAAACTGTCTTACACATCTGCCAACAGGCTCCCACATGCTCAGTCTGCCTTACACACGCACACACTGCCATACTCACGCTTCATGGCACGCACACGTGCGCATGCATGCCCAGCAAGAAACTTTGGTGTAAGCAACAGTGTACACCTTCCATTTCTTGACTTTCCCATGCTTATGTTGTGGCACTCCTCTTTCCATGATATGTGTCTGACATCTGTCATGTAACACTAACCTCCAATGAACTGCATTTCTTTCTACCATTCCCCCCTGTGATGTCACCTATCTCCTACTCTATTCCTCCCCCTTATGTATCTTTTACACTACTCAGAATGTGCTCATTTGCTATGTGACAGTGGAATTCAGTATCCTAACACTCATTTACATCAGATTGCCTACTAATGCTTAGTTACATGTCTTAGACTCAGCTTCCCCCCTTAGCAAACACTAAACGGTGGCCATGTTGTTTTTGGTCTGCTGGTCCCTGCATTGTAAATCCATGTATTGCATAAAACCCACATTTGTGGGTTTATAACCTTCATTTTTATGTTTTATACAGCGCAGCCCGTTTGTGCGGGGCTGCGCTGCATTTAAACATCGCCGAAAAAAAATATTTATTTTTCATGTTTGCATCGGGGTACCTTGCCAATGGCCATATATTTGGCCATTTTCATGCTGCCTGACACATATGCACCCTTTATTTGGAGCTGACATGGCTCCGTTGTGGTTTTTGCAGAAACGTACTCAGTTGTCAACTGAGTACATTTCTGCAGCTAAAACGGCTCTTACACAGGCTGCTTTGGGCTTCGTGGATCGCTAATCTACCTCATTTGCATGCCTTTGGGCTGGAAGTGAGGTGATTAGCATATCCACGCCCTCTCCGTGTAAGAGACGTTTTAGCTGGTCTCTTACACGGACTTTAGGGCTGTTCCTGGATCGCGAAGGCTGCATGGAGTCTTACACTACTCTTGGACTCTGTGCAAGCCTTCGTGAATCCTGCCGCAAGTCTTTTCAGGAAGTGCCTTCCAGTTAAGGCCAGTCTTGTCACAGTTATATGCTTGGTCTCTAACCAGATCTCGCTTACCAATTTGCTTGTGTAGTTTCTCACAGTAATCAGCAATCACTGTACTGTCTGGAGTCAACTTTTCTCCCACAATTTCCAATTGTTGAATACCATGGCTGAACTTAAATTTTTCCAACTATCCAGTGCTTGCTTTGAATGAATGAGCCCCATCAAGTTTTTTATTCATCTCAATAGCTTTTGCAATTATTACAGGTCCTAATAGTGGAATTCCTTGGCTTCCTTTTTGAACAAACCATTGATACACGACAATATTCAATTGTTCATTTTTAGCAAGTTTCATGGTTTTGAGATTTTTAACATTACCATCAGCGGTTTCCATTTTCAACACATTTTTCAATTTTTTCACCATCACGCTTTATATTATTCACTGTTGTTTTTCCTACTCCATAAATTGCAAACAGTATTTTGATATTGTTGACATTTACCTTCACTGTACATAATAAAGCATTCTTAACTGAACTATTGTGTGTGCAGGCTTTATTCTGAAAAGTACAAGAAGATTTGGCTCATAAAAGAGAGAGTGATACTTGTTCACCACAGTTCTATGCAATTAACTGATAAAGACATTCATGCCAGTCTCTTTCCAGTTTCTTCCAGACGTTTCCAGTTCATACCAGTATTCTACAGTTTTATAAATTCTTTCACTCTTCAAACACAACCTAGATCAATTGATGTGTGACCGCAAATTCAGTCTTGGGATGGTGCCCATGTCCCTACTGAACAGAAGAAGTCAGTATTAACTACCATGGACCCTTACCTCTGCAAACTTTACTCACCTAATTACTGACAATTGGGGCATGTTGGGTAAATATGGCTAGGCTTGTAAGGGTTCTAAGACCTTTAGCCTAGTAACCTTCTATGAACCTATGAACCTTAACAGACAATTCTACAGATAAAATTTCACAGAACTTTACAGACAGGCTTATAAACACCAGAATTCACAAATAGAATTTAACACACAGAATTCAAAAGATAGTATTCTAAGCATAATATTTTACACAAAATTCTAAAGATAGAATTATAAGTATGGAATTGTACAGCTAGAACAATAAAATAATTTTGCAGATTAAATTCTCTGTCAAGGTGTAACACATAACAAGAAAGAAAGTACATAATACACATTCCTGTAACTACAGTACATAACATACCCACTGTGACACAATCCACAGGTGGAAAACATTCAGTACAACACATTATGCTAAGATATGCCCATGGGCAAATCTACCACTATAGGTGATGTAAGACATGAATCCAAACCATAACAAACCACTTGTCTATCTCTCCGCACATTCCTATGGAAAACATGGCTGTTGTGAAACACAAACTGATGTGCACATAAAGAATGTAACAGACATTAATTACTATGCTCTCTTCATGATCCCTGGATATGAGACACAAGGTATATCACAATACTTTACAGGTGTCATTAAAACCTACTCCTCAGATGATATGACTAGACTTCCCATACGTGTCAAACAGAGCACCTCACTGGCCGTCTTCAAGAGAAATCTTCATGAGTGGATGGAAAATAGAAAATTCACCCCAGGGATCACTCCAGTGGCTCTACTCGACAGAGGCACTGGGAACTAAGGTCGGCTGTCATGATGCCAGGGTAATCCTATGGGCTAGGCTTTTAAAGGCTCCAGGGCCATTAGCCTAGTACACATCTATGAACCTATAAGGAGTATGGATACGATGTATACCAAAAATAAGTGAGGCTAGCTGGTGGGCAGTCATGTGCATGACACATTCCTAGTTTCCTATTATCAATATGTATGGATGATGTCAATAGAAGCCCATGTCTTGGCCACTATAGCCATAGCAGCATTTCAACAGATTGCTCTAATGCATGACATGGCATGCATTACACAGCTTATCTGTGGAAATCCTGCCAATTACCTGACCAATTAATAACCAGTCATCATTATGCATGACAAAGAAACATGTACAGCCAACACACACATATATATCATGACATATCAAGACAAGCATGCCATGACAATGTGGCATGCAATACTGATAGGTGTCTACATTGCAAAACAAGTGCTACACTGTAAGACCACAATAAAACTGATAACACTTAATGTATGCCTCAGTACATTATCAAGCAGAGTGTCTGAGAGGATATCACTACTTCCATGTTCCCTATGTTGTATTTGTGCCTTGCAACTGTAACCCAGGTGTCTGTATAAGTAATAAGTCATGTTAACAGTACCCAAATAACCTATTTGTTTTATGAAAATATGGTAATATGAAAAATCAGTGGGAAATATAAAAGATATATGGAAATGAGATGAGCAATGTAACATGGTCACTGGCTGACACAGCAACATCAAATAGTTGGAATCATACTTATCAACTGTCCAGATTTTCACAGACTGTCCAGATTTATATCTCATGTTTTTGGCCTGTTCCTCATAAAATTTATGTTTTCTAGCAAATCATTGAGGACTGACGTCACCAAATAATACTAAATAATGACAGTTTGAGTTTCAGACCTCAAATCCTTCGGAAAATATATAATGATGCCAAATCTGTCATTCTATCAACTTTCTTAGTTTATAGGAGCAATATTTAAAAACTGACCCTATTTATGGGCCTTTGTCGACCCATTTTTTTCTGGCTTTGTCCAGATTTTTTTGTTCTGTGATGTTAAGAGGTATGGCTGGAATGCAATAAAACACTCTAAAACAACTTTACAATCATAAAAACAATGACAGCATATGACATAGAAATTCTTAGGTTATGTCAGACAAACATTACTGTCTGTCAACTAATGTATCACTGTACTAGATACATTTGCAGGGATCCCTATGTATGTACTTGCATAATGCAAACACTGTAATGATGATTGGTGAGTATATGACAGGCAGACATAAATAAAGAACATTAGTGGCTTTGTGCACAATTCCTGAACACAGGATACAAGTGTGTTATAAATAAAGCATCACCAGTCTTGTAGGCAGAAGCACTAACCACGAACTGAAGTACACGCCAGACATAATCTACCAACAGCAATCTGAATGCTGAGAAAGCAGACACCCATTCAGTATGAGAATAGGCAGGCTATGCATAATAGAACAGTCAGTAAATACCACTACCTGCTGTACAAACAGCAGTAGCACAAGTAATTTGCAAGTGAAACATCACACATCAAAGCACTGTGACAGCTAGACAGAACTGTCTGTCTAGGTTGTGATGTACAAGCAAAAACATTCCCCTCTGCAAACATGCCCTGCTCCTAAATAAAATGTAAACTGTTTAATTAAATATATACAGGTAGGTACAGGAACCTTATGACTATATACAGGTAGGTACAGGAACCTGATGACTATTGCAGTTGCCTTGCAAATGCATGGTGGGTAGTCTTGCATTAATAGTAGCATGCATGCTGCTGCAAACCAAACCACTCCTATAACACTGTTATGATTGATTCTAGGTAAAATAACATGAAAATGTCTAACACATACCTCTAGCCCTTAGCTGCTCCTACAGCCTGTGCATCTGCTCAATGTGCAATGCCCGATTCCTGGCATGATCTTTGTCACCTGTGTTACAGTAAACTGATTTACATAAGCAAATTGATTATTGTAACATGTTAGTATAAAGCATGTTGGGCACAGTGGTATAGATTCTTGGCATCCATAGGCTTACCCATCTAGACTGTTCTACACTGTTCTACACAGCTCTACACTTTTCTACATTTTTTTCATGGACAGCATGAGACTGACATGAGGAATTCTAGAATTCAGAGTTTGTTCTATTAATAATAGCATAAAGTGAAGAGATTGAATGGCTTTAGAGATTTTCTGAGGAAACGTCACCAGCAGAAGTGGAAAACAAAAAGAGAGCTGCAAGTCCGGCATGGGTAAGGGCATTGGCCCAACAATAGATTTACAATAAGAGACTCTAAAGTATTTATGTTGTAAAAGATAACTAAGTCTTGACAGAGAGTATTTTAAAGTCAGTCGGTTAATGCTTATTGTGGCTTAACTGAAATAAATATATTGACTCAAACCTAGCTGGTGTAAGTCTGTTTCTGTTCTGGTGCTTGTTACTTTAACAGTGGTGAGCCAGACCAGTTAGAAAATATATACTCACAAAGTTTCAAAGTCAACAGTAAGTCTTTAAAATGCTCATACATTTTAAATGTTGATGTCAACATCCAGTTTGAAATATTGTTCATCGAAGTCGTGCCGGTTCATGCAGTTTGACATATTGTTCATCAAAGTAGTGCCAGTTCATGCCTCTTCCAGACAGAAAGGTTGAATAAGACATTGTTTGAAGCAACAAAGGACAAAGACTTTTGGTGGGATTTTCCAGTTTCCAAATTGATCACCTGGTGACTGTAAACAGCTTGTGGTAAGCCTTTTTCTGTTACAGCATGGATGCCATTAGACATTTAGTGTAAAGTACCCACATGTAGTCAGTATAGATGTTAAGTTAAGTTATAAAGATGTATGGGATTTTTTAATTAAATGGTATGGTGTAAACTGAGTAAAAAGCAGATTTTTTTAAATATAGTAAAGTTGATTTTGTATGTCTTGCTTAGACTGTGGTTGGTTTTGAACAGTATGTACAAAGATTAAAATCACTACCTGCAACTGTAAAGTATAATACTACCACTACGTTATACTGTCAGGAATCTGTTGATATACTTAAGATTATTTGTTAGAAGTGTCAGGGCAACATGCAGTTACCAGAAACGCAACCAGATGTTGCAGTTTTATTGATACCAGTAACTATTGTGAGATATTCAGGAATATAACACACAATATAAGGATTTTCAGGCTCCAATTCTAACTCCTTTATTTGAACAGTATTGTTTGGAATGGTCAGAGCAGCTAAAGCTGAAAATAAAACAGGTGACACAGTAGCAAAGTTAAATAAGCTGACAGAAAGCTTTAAGAAAAAACTGCAGAAATATGGTGCAGAGCTCAGGCAGTACACTTAGGCTACAAGTTTTCTTCTAACTAGTTTGCAAACTGCATTACAATCTTTGCAGGACAGAATACAGGAAGGGGAGGATAAAATCACTGCCATGAAAGCACAGTTAAAATGGTAGAGGCTGACATTAGGTTGGTTGAAGGCTTAAAGTGCAGGCAGTTATGGAAAAATAAACTGCAATAGAGCAAATGTAAAGTTACTGCAACAAATACAGGAATTGCAGATACAACTTAGAAGCACGCCACACATTAAATCAGAAGGCATAAATTTAGTAAATACATCAACTAATTTATATCAACAGCCAAGGCTACTGCAGGTAATCCCACAGTGGAATGTTAAAAATTTAATTTTCTACAACATGGTGGCTTTTGAAGAATGGGTGGTACAGACTGGTCAGAGCCTTTGGAAAAATGTTTCCGGGTTTTCATCCCCGAGTGTTTCACTAAATATATATACAGACAAAATGGTTAGCTGTATCTACACCTATTCAGAGAATGAAATCAGGTTTGCTTGAGTATATACGTGGGGACAGCCATTAATAACTAAGTTATTGGATAACTTTAATATAACTAAATCAGATAGCTTGATGGAGCAAGCAGAACATTTTAAAATGGCTTATCAGATAGTCTATGACAAATTAAATCAGGAGATGGATCACAAAGCAGTTCAGAAGCAACTAATTCACAGTTTTCTAGAACAGGTTAAGGGAGTACCAGGCAGCATTAAGTGTAGTCATGAGGAGGGCTGCAAAACACTGGAGGAAGTGGTAATTAGACTGATGAAAGGACAAAAAAAATGAATGGTAAGCAGTCTGCAGTGCAAAATATTTTTTGTATTAGGGAAGATGAGGAAGAGCAGTGCAAGGTGTATGTAGATGGGTGAGGAAGAGAAAGAAGGTGTAGTGATGCCCAAAAAGAGGGAAGAACAGTATTGGCTCCTCCTCAGGTAGGAAGAGATGGTTCAGGCAGGGAAAGTAAGGAAGTAACTTGTTTTTCTGCAAGAAGATAGGACATGTAAAATGGGATTGCCAACATTATAAAAATGGAAAAGTAAGCAAATAGAAAGGGGGGTATATCCATCAGAACAGGATACAGAGTAGAATCAGAATTGTTACTATAATCCCAATAGGAAAAGTTATAGAAAATCACAAACACATAGCAAATGGAATGTATGTGCAGCAGAGTGTGTAATAAGGGATCCACCATATAATCTGGAAAGTGAAAAGTCATAAAATATTTTGAGAGAAATAAATAGAATTGTATATGTTGCCAATGATGATGAGGAAGAAGGGAAAGCAGAGGCAGTTCATATGGTGCACTCAACAGCATGTTTAATGTCAGACCCATCTTCAGGAGGGCCAGAATATGGGTGTGCCCCCTTGCCCACATCACCTGGTTACTCTGTGTGGTGATGAGAGACCATTGGTCACCCAATGGGCAGAGGGGATACCATGACAGAGCATTCTGGTAAATACCACAGCAGCAGTAACAAACAGAAGATTAAAAATAAATCATCAAAAGAAAACAGTTATCTTGGGATTCAATGGAAACTCTGTGGTAGCTGTTAGTAGTCAGCCAGTTGACATTAGATTTCAAGAGGATGGAGAATCACTCAAGCAACCTTTTTATTGCATTCTAGGTGTGGAGAAATAAAGCTGCCAGATAATGTAATTTATTACACTGATGACATTTTAATACAGTCAGAAACAGTTGAAGAGCATTACAGGCATTTAAAGAAGGTGCTATAGGCATTACAAGAAGCAGGGTTTAAAGTAAAGAAGTCAAAAATGCAGTTCATGAGGCCAGAGGTTAAAGTTTTGGGGACTATAAAACCACCTACATGTAGGGCAGCCTGTAAAGGAATATTAGGTTGACCAATTCCTTTAACAGTGGCAATTTTACACAAATTCATGAGAATCATGAATGAATGAATTACAACAGAGAATTTATAGAGGATTATGCAGCAGTGGCAGCACCAATGTATAGGATGTTCATGGAACCAAAAACGTCCATAACATTGTAATGGAGATCTGTAGAAGAAGAGGCTTTCAAATGGTTAAAGCAAAAGTTAGCGCAGGCTACATAGTTGATAGCTCCAAATAGCAAGGTTACTTTTTCTTGCAAGCAGTGGCAGGTTCTGAAACAATATCTGTAGTCTTACTACAGATGTGGCTGTTAGGGAAGTCTTTGGGAATGGACCAAAAATTAAGAACTGTTACATTTTGTAGTAGTAGACTCACACCAGTAGAAAAGGGATATCATCCCTGCATACAGCAATTGCTGCCAATTTACTGGGGGATTAAGCAAACTGAAAATTTATGATGTTTTCAAATGTAATAGTTCAAAACCACACCAGTCGGTTAAAACTTTATTGTATATGACAGAAATGGAAAAAATAACAGAAGGGGTGAGTAAAATGGTATTCTCAAAAGGGCTAACCAAACTTAATATGAAAAAGATTCACAATGAAGTGGCAGATAAATATTATCTCTAAAAGCCAGCAAATTGTGAAAGAAAAAAACATAATTGTGTGGATAGCATTGGAGAATCAGAAAGGTCTCCTCTAAAGCCTGAGTTTGATTCCAAAATACCCACTGTCTACATAGACAGGGCGAAATTCTGGAAAAATAGAAAATATAGAGGTTTCACAATTGTAGATCCAAAGAAGAGATATGGAGCAGTACTCATTAAATTACCATGTCACATGTCGGCTCAAAGAACTGAATTAGAAGCAGTAAAATATGTACTGCAGCACTATAATCTAGTTAATATTTATAGTGATAGTGCATATGGGGTAAACTCGTTAAGGTTACACATGGCCACATGGGCTAGAAGAGGATTTGTTGATAGTGCAGAAAAACCTTTAAAGTACACTCAAGTTTTAAAAAATATGTAGGACATCATACAAAAGCATAATCTATGGAGCAGTTCCACATTTTGAAAGTAAAAGCACATAAAAACAAAACAATGTGGATGCACAAGGTAATGCTTTAGAGGATGCAAAAGCCAAACAAGCACAAGAAATGGGTTGCCCACTATACCCTGAGGAGACAGAGGGTGAGCTACAGTTCTCAGAAGTAGCAATAAATAAAAAGGTAGCAGTATATGATGCACTACAGGTAGACTTGAGAGAGGTACAAAAAAAAGGAATTGAGGGAGAATTAAAACAGTGTAAGCTGATACATAATGGCACAAGAATGAAGCAATATGATGTACATCTAACCTTAAAGGGAGCAGAATTACCTTATGTCCCTTATGGTTTGGTGAAACAGCTTGTCAGGTTCAATCATCAACTATTTGGACACAGGAAAAGAAAACCAATGGAAAGTGGTGAAAGAAAAATACTGGCACCCAAAAATAAAAAGGTGTGCCAAGTAATACAGGATGAATGTCTGATTTGTTTACAAATAAACCCCGCAACAAGAAATATGCATAGAGTTCCAGCAGCAGATGGCCCATGGTATGCCATTCTAATTTATTTTGCAGGACCATTGCCAGCAGCCAAGGGGAGTTACAGATATCTACTGGTTGTAGTAGATGTTTTTTCAAAATGTGTGGAAGCTATCCCAACCAAGACTACAACAGCTAAAGCTACAGCAGAGGCACTTTGGAAAAACATTTTTGTACATTGGAGATGGCCAAGTATAGAGTCAGACAACAGTCCACAGTTTGCTAGTAAAATGTTAAAGGAGTTATGTGATCTTCTAGGCATCCAACAAAGGTTTCATGTTCCTTATCACCCACAAGATAATGGGATGGTGGAAAGAATGAATCACACAGTAAAGGAGAGACTAAAGAAAATGTGCATGGAAAAGGGAAATAACTAGGTTTCCCATTACCAACTGTTTTGATGGGCATTAGGGGTATTCCAAATAGTAAGACAGGAATTTCACCATTCGAGTTCATGACAGGAAGACAAATGCCTCTAAGTTTCCTTTTGATCCTGAAGTAAGGACGGAGAGACCTTTGTTGGAAGTGGCAAAGCATCATAAATGGTTAAAGGATATACAAGAGGTATGTGATGGAATAGTAAAACTTTTTACCTATTGTCTAAAGTACCCATACAGCCAAAATAAGTACAACTGACAGTGGAGGAAAAGGTTTTAGTAAAGAATTTCAACAGGTCAGGACCATAGGACAGTAATTGGCAAGGGCCATATGAAGTTGTACAGCAAATAGGACCATTGGTGTACAAAGTAAAACATGTGAAAAAGGGTAAACAAAGAATTCTAGTGCATACAGATCAGTGTAAATTAATAACTGAAAGTAAGGTAAAAAGGCAGAGAGATAACAAATTGTCATTTCTTTTTCAGATGTTGATCTACTGGTTTGAAATGTCATTCAGTCAAAGAAACGAAAAGGAAGAAACAGACAAAGAAGAGTTAGTGTGTAACAAAACCAGCAAGGGAAAGTTATGGAAAAAGAATGCTTTATTAATTTTAATATTTGTGTACATAGGAGCTATTTTACAAATGGTAATCAAACAAGATTTAAAAGTTAGTAGGCTAGAAAGACAGCAAAAATGGGTACATGATGTTAACATGGTCACAGTAATGCAAATGGTATATTCAGAGGTTAATAATGCAAAAAAGCCGACCAGTCACGAGTGGAGTCCCACAGGGATTGGTCCTAGGTCATCTATTGTTTGGTATC
Organism: Protopterus annectens; assembly: GCF_019279795.1. Taxonomy (NCBI): domain Eukaryota; kingdom Metazoa; phylum Chordata; order Ceratodontiformes; family Protopteridae; genus Protopterus; species Protopterus annectens. The sequence goes on along the minus strand of NC_056728.1, from coordinate 1,676,182,350 downwards.
TACATCACAGAGGTTCGGGACAACATGAAGAGACTCTGGCTGACAAAGTTCGCAGATGATTGTAAGTTGGGAGCCTTTATTAACTCCCCAAGTGATGCTGACATCCTATAGAAAACCTCACTGAGACCAATGAATGGTGTCAGAACCATGGCCTTAAGCTTAATCCCAAAATTTGTGTTGTCATCCCCTTTGGGAAAAATCCAGTTCCCATGAATTACCACATCGATGGCAGGCCACTGAACACAGACGGCATTATAAGAGATCTGGGAACACAGGTTGACAGCAACCTCTCTTTTGACCACCACATTGCCACTGTGGTCAGAAAGTCCTTCTATGTGGCACATCTCATTACTAAGGATTTTGCATCCAGGAAAAAAGATGTCATTGTCTCCCTCTACTCTTCCCTCATTAGGCCAGTCATTGAGTACATGTACAATGCCCCATCTGGCATGTACCTCACTAGATACCTGCAACAACTGGAGACGCCACAAGCGTACCTCACAAAGAGGATCCTAGGCCTTAAACACTTGTCCTATATGGATAAACTCAAAAAACTCCAACTATTCCCTGTTTAATATCGCCTACTTAGAGGCGATCTCTGCTTGACTTACAAAGCCATGTCTGACCCAGCTCTGTTAGAAATGCTACATCTAAAGAAATCCCAATCCCTCTGCACCATACGCTCCAGAGACCTCAACCTCATTACTACAATCAACAGAACATGCTGGAGGGACAGGTTCATAACCCAGAGACTGCCCATGCTATGGAGCAGACTTCCCATACATGTCAAATAGAGCACCTCACTGGCCATCATCAAGAGAAATCTTGATGAGTGGATGGAAAATAGAAAATTCACCCCAAGGATCACTCCAGTGGCTCTACTCAACAGAGGCACTGGGAACTAAGGTCAGCTGTCATGATGCCAGGGTAATACTATGGGCTAGGCTTATAAAGGCTCCAGGGCCATTAGCCTAGTACACACCTATGAACCTATGAACAAAATGTTGGGTGTGTGCTCTAATTCCAACAGCATGAGAAAGAGTAGCTTTTAAATCTGTACTAATGACAATGGAATAAACTATACAGATATTAAATTGCAGTTGCTCATGTTTACATGTCAATACAATGGATCTTCCAAGGTTAAATGCACACTGGTCTGATAAGGGGAGTATATGTTTAAGCCAGACTTGTTCAATACCAGTGGGAAATAGTAACTGTAATTATACAATACTAAAGGAATATTTTCATTTTAATCAAACAGGTAGTCAGGTATGTCCCCTCTCTGGGCCAGTAATCAAGCAGCCTGAATCCTCACCACTGACACTGTAGAGGGACATTCATTTGAAACAAAAATGGATACACCCAGTATTTCCAGATGCAGCTCTCTGCATCAAACACAATTTCCCTTAAGAGAAGACAGGGAACACACTCAGCAGGGGTCTTGATTTCTCTGTCTGTCTCTCCCCAGGTCTCCAATAAGGCTCCCCACTGGAACAGCTGTTGAGTTAGTTCCTCATCGAGTGTCCAAGCCTAGTCCTCTAGCACCCTTTCTGTGAAACCAGTGCTACCCTGCTCCAAGTAGCTGACACACACACACACACACACACACACACACACACACACACACACACACACACACACACAAAGAGATTTGATTTTCACACACACACTCACACACACACACACACACACACACACACACACACACACACACACACACACACACACCTGGGAAAGTCTGGCATAGGTTTACTAGCTATGCCCCCTCATGCTCAGACTACAAGGTAGTTACACTGCCACTAGATACTCCAAAGCCCGCTACTCTAAGGCTTTTGCAAGGGTACCCAATTATACTGAGTGAAACTGATATTAATACAAATGGTAATGTTGACCAAACAGCCAGACTTCAGGAGTGGTCACAGTGTCACCAACAGATATAAGTACTCTCAAATGTTAAAATATTTTTGAAAGGACCAGTCACAATGAAAAGTTTAAATATATTTAATAATAAATAATAGAAAAATATGAAAATACTAAATATCTATTTACAATAAACACCATTTAAAATAACACAGGTGGACAGGTTCACACAGTTACAGGAAAACAATACTTAACTAATCTCACTATAGTTTCCTGACTGATCTGAAGAGTTATTATTCCCTGATTACTTATTAAAGCAAGGCAGGATGAAGTAGGTGAGGGATCCTTTTAGGTCAGGTTCCAAGAACAGGCTGACATGAGACTTCAGTCTCAGCTAAGATTAAAACATTGTTTATGTACAGAATGACATCACATAGATATGATCGTCTAACTTCTGGTTCCCATTCAACCTTTCCATTGCTAGAAACTGCCAGGATTTAGCACCTATATGTCAATAATACACACACAAGAGCTTTGCTCAGATCTGGTATAGCTTCTGGAAGCCATAAAACAATTACAAACTTCTACTCCTCCTACAGGGACTAACAAACCATGCTTCTTACAGACATTGCATCTCTGGCTTCATTCAAAACTGTGAAATAACATCTTTATGGCCTAGGCCCAGTAATTTAATTTTCTTACTATTTCTCAAAGTCAGGTGGATTGAGATTAACCTCTTCTCTTCAAGTATCCTATTTTGCAATATATACATTTAAACAATTAAAATAATGCATGTACATTTCTTTTCTGCCTAGCAGGGCACACTATTGATACATTTTTAACACAAGCAGCTTTACAAATAAATTTTTCAACACAAGTATATGTACAAATCAGTTTGATATAGAAATGACATATAATTCTTTAGAAAATTCCAGCTAGCTGTGCTGGCATATGTTGCACATTCACTTCCCTACTTCTCCTGGCATAGCTGACAATACCTCACATCATGACAAGGTATATAAGACAGAATTAAGTAATGGAATACAGACATTTTCGGCTTAGCAAATAACATAACAGCTTTGTATATGTATTGAACAAATTGGCATAATTGTAATCCAGATAATGATACTGGTCAGTTCTGGCAGAGAGAGGAAGTAAAGTTTAGACTGCCTTGTCAAGCAATGATAATGAACATTTCAGAGTGCACTCATTTGCAAATAGGGTTAATGCAAAAAATAAAAGTAATCCAGTGAGAGTGCTGTGTGAAAGGGAATACTATATATGTGGAAATAATGCATATAAGTGGTTTCCCACTGATTGGACCGGATTATGTTATTTCGGTTATGTAGTAATTTTAATGAGAATAACATAGGAGTAACCAGAGGCAAAAATTAGAAATGCAAAAAGGAAAAGAGATGTATCAAATGCCATAAGACAGTTAGATCAATCCTGGATCTATAATCATGACATTAATGCAGCATCAGCAAAAGGTTTACAATGCATAGGTTTATAGGTTCTTAGGTGTTTACTAGGCTAATGACCACAAGGGCCTTTTTAAGCCAAGCCATGCATCCCAAATCTCTGACAAGTTCTGATACCCCTGATAAGTGTAAGCATGGGCCTGGGAGATGAACCATTTACAGGTTACCTCTGTCCATTAGAGACATAGGTGCCAAACATAGGATATATTTCTGGTTTCTCATCCAATTGTCCAAGGTGCACTTGAATTGGGTTAGGGAGGAACTATGCTTCACATGGATGGGGAGCCTGTTCCATAGATGGGGTATTCTCTTGGATACATACCTATCTCTCCTGCAGGTCTTACTTATATCACAGGCAATGTTTAAGTGTTTAGAATTGGTAATTCTGGTGCTGTTTGTTTTGGAGATATGCAGGAGGTCCATCAGAGGGGGGTCTGACAATGCCCTATATTCCAGACATAGATCTCCCTTCAAAAGCCTATAGGAGACAGGATACAGGGATAGGGCTTTGAGGCAGTCTGCATAGGATATATTACTTATGCTCTGTATTGTTTTAGTGAGGAACCTCTGTGGACATTCCAATCGTTGGATATGTCTGATTAGGTGCATACCAAAGGAGACATTGTACTCAATGATAGGTCTGATGAATGCTGAATACAGTGGATCAATGACTTCCTTGGACTTAGATGCCATACCCTTGTTTATAAGTTGTGTAACATAGAATGATTTCTTCACCACTGTAGATACATGATGATCAAAGGATAGTTCTATCTGTGTCCCTAAGTCCCAGACTATTGGGTCAACTCTAAGGGGTGTGTTGTCAATATGATAGTTGCCAAGGATGGATGACTTCCCAAAGGATACTATTATGCATTTCTTGGCATTTAGTTTAAGTCCATGACTCTGACAACAGTTTGTCTGTGTCAGCCCCTAACAGAGAACATTTGTGTCAGTAGGAGATTCAATGACAGCTCCTAATTTGCAATCATCTGCAAATTTAGTCAAGCAGAGACCACTGACATTAGCCTTGATGTCTGAGAAGTAAATGCCAAAAAAGAGCGGTCCAAGTACTGATCCCTGAGAGACTCCACTTGTGACTGGCCTCTTTGTAGAGGTGGACTCCCCAATTTTAACTTCCTGGGTCCTGTCTGTGAACCAGTTGGCTATCCACTGGGTGACATACAGGTTTGTACCCAACCTCTTGAGTTTGTCAATAATACCCGAGTAGGGTATTGTGTCAAATGCCTTGGCCAGGTCAAGGTAGGTAGTGTCATTGACTTTGCCCTCATCCATCGCTTTGGTGACCTTCTCAAAGAAGTTCACCAGGTTGAGTAGGCATGATCTGCCCTTGATGAAAGCAAACTGGGTTGGGTCCAGTGTCTGGAGGTTTACTATATCTCTGTTGATCATCACCATGATAATTCTTTACATGGCTTTACACATAAGACTGGTGAGACTTATTGATCTGTAGTTTCCAGGGTCTGTAGATGGCCACCCGTGTGCAGAGGGATGATTGTTGCCTTTCTTCATTCATGAGGCATGAAGTCTGTTTGAATGCTACAGTTAAATAGTAATTCCAGAGGCCCTGATAAGTCATGCTTCATGCTATTTAGAAGGCATCCTGGGATATTATCTGGGTCCATTCTTCTGCTTCTTTCGGCTGCTCCCATTAGGGGTCACCACAGCGGATCATCTGTTTCCATTTCTTCCTGTCCTCTACATCTTGCTCTGCCACACCAACCACCTGCATGTCCTCTCTCACCACATCCATAAACCTTATCTTAGGCCTTCCTCTTTTCCTGTTACCTGGTAGCTTTATCCTTAGCATCTTTTTCCCAATATACTCAACATCCCTCCTCAGCACATGTCCAAACCAATGTAATCTTGCCTCTCTGACTTTGTCTCCAAACCTTCCAACCTGGGCTGACCCTCTAATATACTTATTTCTAAACCTGTCTACCCACGTCACACCCAGTGCAAATCTTAACATCTTTAACTCTGCCACATCCAGCTCTGACTCCTGCCTTTTTGTCAATGTAACTGTCTCCAACCCATATAACATAGCTGGTCTCACTACCATCTTGTAGACCTTCCCTTTCACTCTTACTAGTACTCGTCTGTCACAAATCACTCCTGACACTCTTCTCCACCTACTCCATCTTGCCTGTACTGTCTTCTTCACCTCTCTTCCACACTCACCATTACTCTGAACTATTGATCCCAAGTATTTAAACTCATCCACCTTCACCACCTCTACTCCCTGCATCTTCACCATTCTTCTATCCTCCCTCTCATTCACACACATATATTCTGTCTTAGTCCTGCTGACCTTCATTCCTCTTCTCTCTAGAGCATATCTCCACCTCCCCAGGGTCTCCTCCACCTGTTCCCTACTCTCATTACAGATCACAATGTCATCTGCAAACATCATAGTCCATGGGGACTCCTGTCTGATCTTGTCTGTCAGTCTGTCCATCACCATTGCAAATAAGAAAGGGCTCAGAGCTGATCCTTGATGCAGTCCCACCTCCACCTTAAATGCATCCATCACTCTCACCGCAGACCTCACCGCCGTCACACTACCCTTGTACATATCCTGTACCACTCTTAAATACTTCTCTGACACTCCCATCTTCCTCATACAATACCACAACTCCTCTCTAGGCACCCTATCATATGCTTTCTCTAAGTCTACAAAGACACAATGCAACTCCTTCTGACCTTCTCTGCACTTCTCCATCAACACTCTCAGAGCAAACATCACATCTCTAGTGCTCTTTACCGGCATGAAACCATACTGCTGATCACTAATCATCACGTCCCTTCATAACCTAGCTTTCACTACTCTTTCCCATAACTTCATGCTGTGACTGATCAATTTAATCCTTCTGTAGTTACTACAGCTCTGCACATCACCCTTATTCTTAAAAATTGGTACCAAAACACTTTTTCTCCATTCCTCAGGCACCCTCTCACTTTCCAAACTTTCATTAAACAATCTGGTTAAAAACTCCACTGCCATTTCACCTAAACACCTCCATGCTTCCACAGGTGTGTCATCTGGACCAACAGCCTTTCCATTCTTCATCCTCTTAATAGCTATCCTTACTTCCTCCTTGCTAGTCCATTGTACTTCATGATCCACTATCCCTACATCATCCAACCTTCTCTCCCTCTCATTCTCTTCATTCAACTCCTCAAAGTACTCTTTCCATCTCAACACACTCTCCTCACTTGTGAGTATGTTTCCCTCGTTATCCTTTATCACCCTTACCTGCTGCACATCTTTCCTAGCTCAGTCCCTCTGTCTAGCCAATCAGTACAGGTCCTTTTCTCCCTCCTTAGTGTCTAACCTTTCATACAACTCTTCATATGTCTTATCCTTAGCATTTGCCACCTCTCTCTTTGCCATGCACCTCATCTCCTTATACTCCTGTCTACTGTCTTCATCTCTCTGACAATCCCACTTCTTCTTTGCCAACTTCTTTCTCTGTATACTCTCCTGTACTTCCTCATTCCACCACCATGTCTTCTTGTCGTCCTTCCTCTGTTCACATGTCATACCAAGCACCTTTCTAGCCGTGTCCCTTACTAGCTCTGCTGTAGTTACCCAGCTATTTGGTAACTCTTCATTGCCACCCAGTGCCTGTCTTAACTCATCCCTGAACTCCACCTCACAATTACCCTTTTTCAATTTCCACCATTTGATCCTTGGTGCTGCCCTCACACTCCTCCTCCTCTTCTTGATCACCAACTTCATCCTACAAACTGCCATCCTATGCTGCCTAACTACACTTTCCCCGGTCACCACTTTACAGTCTCCAATCTCCTTCAAACTGATCCTCCTACATAAGATATAATCCACCTGTGTGCATCTTCCTCCACTCTTGTATGTCACCCTATGCTCCTCCCTCTTGCTAAAATACATATTCACCACAGCCATGTCCATCCTTTTCGCAAAATCCACTACCTTAACAACCTGAAAAATGTACAAAGCATATATGAATGGCACAGACTAGGGGTAAAAACATGGATAGGGCTTCCACATTACAAGACTGGTAAACTACATTCCAACAAGCCTAATGTGCTGTGCATTTGTAAACCAAAATATGCAAGCCTGACTGCATGTCAACACATTGATCAGAACAGAAATACACAACAGTAACATTTCACAGCTCAGAGTCTCAAACATAGCGATAAAACAGGAAACTGCACTTAGACAAATGTACAGGACATCTTGTTCATCACTAGTATGTCATACATCAAAATATAGGTTAGGTAGAAGGACAGGAAATGCCTAAATAGAAGTTATTGTAATGTACCAAATCATACCTCACAAATGTTCCTGATATTCAGGGATGTCCTTGATTTTTACTCAAGTAGTTGCTCTGTTCCTCTCACCCACTCCTAATAACACTACAAGAAAGGTGAACTGCACTTAATAAATAATGACCATAAATAGAGATGCAGCCTACCTTAACCTTGGTAAATGTACACTATTTCACATTTCTGTATGCTGTCTCTGGTTCACATTAATAGTACTAACATGTATCCCTAATCATCACTGAGTATTTCTGGATTAGTCCTTGATTAAGTTGAGATATATCCCTGACTAGTTATGAGCTAATCCAAATGTACAGGTGAAGTATGTCACTATGGTCAAAGCCTTACACATACAGCTAGATTACATAGCTATGCAGTTTCCAAAATTTGTGGATAATGGAGATATTTGTAGTAATGTGACAAATAAACACTACAGGTATAAATATGTAAAAAAAAACTAACTGTATACATGAACAAGCAAATATCAGTACAATCAGTTTTAAAACACTAACACAGACAGATAAAAATGTAATCTAAGCTACCCCCTACATAGATTTGAACCCACATGCATCCAAGATGTATCTACATTGACCTCTTGCTGAACAGGTTGAGCTAAGAGACAGTACAATACCTTCCTCAATAACAAACTACTGTTGGAAGTGGTCATATTCCTGTACAAAAATATGCACCTACCTGACACCTAAGCGCTATGCTCCACACACAATTGAGATGTGTAACAGCGAGATTGCATCAAGTATTACAAAGGCCAACATCTGACAGACATGCTGAGCTGAAATGCACTTACATTAATGTGTACAACAAACATGCATGTAACAATACTGTGCATTTTCTAAAGCAGAGGGGAATAATGTAGGTCTGTATGACTCTGTATTCACACATACAGAAGTATAATGTATGATGTTCTCGGACTATTGCAAATAATGGAGAAATGCTTAGTCATCCACAGTCTAGGCACTATAGACATCAGTGAAACATGGCCATACTGGATGTGTAAAATTATATACTTTATAATTTGGCAAACAAACATTGGCCTTATGTTCAGTAGAAAGTGCATAACAAACACAGTTAAAGAAAAAGCATCATGGGAAATGAACCAATACATAGGAAAGGAGCACTCATCTTGCCTTACTGTCTAACCAGATGAGCTAAGTGACAGAACAGCTAAGTAATGACACTAAAAGGAATATTTAGGACATATGGGTTACAGCGTGTGTGATGTCCATAGGAATGTACAGTTAAAGTGGGTATTATGACACTTGCTGTAAGCATCTGAAACATCTGCAGGTTGTCTCCACATGTATTTCTGGTGACACTGTACATACTGTGGTATAGTTACAGAAACCAACGTGTTCCAAATGTATCCATGCATTGCATGTTAATGAATATTCATTTATATCAAAATTGATATACTGATTTGATATTCATTGATGCTTAGTTATACAAGCACTGTACATAGTGCCAGAATTAAAATATATCTGTGCTCATGTCTGGCTGCCTTGTTGTGCCTGTGGTATGCCTGTGGATAACAAGGCATTCCAAGCAATTGTGCAATTGCTACTGTACAGATACTTTCTTATAATAGAATGATAGTAGTAGCTGTTTCTTTTTTTTTTTCAATAATAATTCTTTATTATTTTTCAACTTGTTCATACAAACATTTGACCAAGAAATACACAGGTAATTTCCAAACAAAACTTCTAACAACATTCTTATAACATATATACACTATTTACATGAATGCTTCCATATTTTAACAAAGAAGTACAAATGAAGATTCTTTTCACTAAGGATAATATCTTGTAATACTATGATTCTTAATAGGGTTAGATTTTATACTCTATATATATATATATATATATATATATATATATATATATATATAGGAAATTTCCTGGGCTCTGTACATTAAGCCAGTATAATATTGAAAATTTGTTCCCAAATCTTCAGATTATTTATATGTTTGCTGTGATTATTAATTAGTAGTTTGTGGGCTAATATATGTTTTATCGCTAAGATCTTGAAGTTGTCCCATGATGTTTGAGATTGGTTCAGCCAATTAGTAGCTATGTAGAGTTTCATTAGCAAAAAGATATTCATAAGTATGGTCATTTGGGATCTAGATAGATTATTTAGAGGGATATGCAATATCATAAATTCCCAGGAAAGCGTTGAATTTTGATATCCCATCTTTTGCAGTTGTAATTTTAAGGAATTCCAAAGTTTGTATATATATTTACAGCTCCAGAACATGTGTAGGAGGTCAACAGTTTCATCTTTACAATATGGACACTTAGGAGAATTTTTAGAGTTAAATTTATGCAAGCTAAGACGTGTATAGTAAGCATTATTGAATATCATAAGTTGGGTAAATGTTAGCTTTTGGAGGGAGATTGATTTTACTGTTAAATTAATTGCTTTTACTATTTTACTTTCTTCAATCAATGGTATTTTTTCTTTCCAATAATTTGACAAGAGAATGTGATCTTGATATTTAAAATCTTTTATCAGTTCCTATGTGGATGTTATAAATTTGGTACCTTGTAATAGGGTTTGCCATAATGCATCACATTTCGTTAAGTCCTCTTTATTAATACTTAAATCTTTAAAGTAACTTATGGATAGATCTTTAATCTGTCTCAATATGACTAAGCATGATTTGGGAAGATTCAATTGCTGTCTTAAATCATGAGCCAAATAAGTCAAATAAGGGTATATATCATGTAGAGTTAAGTTAATTATAAGTGGAAAGTTTTTTAGATCTATTAGTTGATTATTAAATTTCAGGTTAGGGTTCTTATGAAAAGGTTGTAAGGTCATCATGTGTTGAAGAAGATTTAATGATCTAAAGAGATTTTGTAATAATGTTATATATATTTTAATGTGTTCCATTAGTGGATATGATTTAATAGTATCTTTACTTAAGAAAGATAATGATTTAGGATTTATATTCAGATTCTCAGCATGTTTGTAGTTCAATCTTAGCCAGTTTGGGGACCAATTATTACTACGTGCATCATAATTAGCAATTCTTAAAATTCTATTAGCATTTATTATTAAGTAATATTTTTCAAAGTTGGGTAAGTCTAGACCACCTCTATTTTTCGGGGTCATCAATTTATCGTATGATATTCCAGTTTTCCTTGGTTCCCATATAAATTTAGCAGATTCAGTGTGAATTTGTTTAAAGAACTTTTTGGGGATTAGGACTTGAGTAGATCTGAAGATATATAAAAGTCCTGGCAATACATTCATTTTAATAATTGAGACCTTTGCTAGTGGTGGTAATTTCAAATTATTCCATCTCCTTACGTCAGATAAAATGTGATCCCAAGTTAGTTTAACATTATTAAAATAGAAGTCCTTGTTATCTGTGGAAAATGTAATACCTAAATATTTAAACTTTTCCTCAGATTTTACTTGCCCTACCAATGGTAAAAGTGAAAAGGGTTTTGGAGTTTTTAAAGGAAATAAGTTGGGTTTTTTAAGATTTATTTTATAATTAGATATTACTGCAAAGTCTTCCACAGCAGCTAGTATTTTTTTGGTATCTGAAACTGGTGTTGTACAGTATATATTGAGGTCATCTGCAAATGCTGCCATAGAAATCTTGGTACCATAAATTATTGGGGCATTATGGTTTACATTTTGTTTAATATGTAAAAATAGAGGTTCTAGATATAAATTAAATAATAAGGGGGATAGAGGACAGCCTTGACGGGTTCCATTTCTAATTTGTATTCTTTTAGAAAAGATTTTATTTATATATAAAGTTGTATATGGGTTATTATATAATATTTGTAATGTTAAGATGAATTCTTGAGGTATATTAAAGTAGGGTAAAATATCAAATAGAAATTTTATGTTAACTCTATCAAAGGCCTTCTGTGCATCAATAATAAGTGCATACATATTTAAACTCCTTTGATTAGCATAAGATATTAATGTATGAAGTGTTAAAGTATTGTCACTGGTTTGCCTAGAAGTTAAAAAAACGGCTTGTTCATTAGAAATGATTAAGTTTGTTATTTTCTTCAGTCTATTAGCTAAAATAGAAGTCAAAATTTTAGTATCAATATTTAAAAGTGATATAGGCCTATAATTATCTGGGTTTTGAGGATCCGAGTTTTCCTTGGGTATAAGAATTGTTTTGGATGCATTAAAATGTGGGTCATTAATGTTATTATTAATTATATAATTTAATGTATATGACCGTATTTTAACAATCGTGCTACAAAAGGTTATATAAAACTCTGCTGTAAGGCTATCTGGGCCCGGTGCTTTGTGGGATTTCAAACTTTTAATTGTTATTCTTATTTCTTCAGTGGAGATTGGTTTAATTAAGTCTTTCTGTAAGTTATCGTCTATTTTCGGGAAATTAATTTTTTTGTATAAAATCATTATTATTCTCATTTGTAAGTGTCTCATCTTGATCGCCATAAATTTGGGAGTATATAATCTCAAAGGTATTAATAATATCTTCAGATTTTGTATATATTTGTTCTTATAGTGTATTTCCGGAATTTGAGAGGGTGATTTAGATTGGTTGATAATTCTTGCTAACACCCTTGATGGAGTTTGAATATGCTTAGCATATCTTACGAGTATTTTAGTTTCATGAAATGCCAGTCTATTATTTTGGATCAAGAACAGGTCCTTCTGACATTTGAATAGTTCCGTTTCTGTTTGAATGTTGTGATTTTGCATTAGTTCTTGATCTAGTGTTTTAATTTTAGCCTCTAACATTTGTTCTTCTCTAAGTTGAATTTTTTATAATACGAGGCTTTTTGAAGGAAGATCCCTCTTACCTGAGCTTTAGTTGCTGCCCATTCAATATCTGGTGTATGTTGCTGTGTGACTATCTTAACTAATAAGGAATTGAGAATGTCCTGAATTTCCTTGACTAATTCTTTTTTATTTAACAAGTTCGGATTTAAGGACCAATTATAGCCCTTGTGTGACAGACTGTTTCTAAAGTCTTTGGTAAAACTTAATGTAATTTTAGAATGATCTGATAGATAACGAGCTTGGATAGATACTGAGGGATCAAAAATGATCAGTGTTTCCGAAATTAGAAAAAAATATATTCTAGACCACATTTTATGACAGGTTGAATAAAATGTAAAACTATTTGTGTTAAGAGGATTGTTTGGATATTTAAAGGGATCATATAATTTGAAGTCATACTTAAGTTCACTTAATGCTAATGTTGCTTGACTATTATGTGATCTTTGTAGACTTGATTTATCCAATCTAGGATTCTGATAGGCATTCTAGTCCCCTCCTATAATTATATAGTGGTTGTCATATTGGTTTAAAATAGGATAAAGTGATGCTAAGAAAGACTGTTGGTTATTACATGGTGCATATATGTTGAGAAGTATGATGGGTTTATCATAAAAAGTAGAAGAAAGAATCACATAGCACCATCTACCTTCTTTGTCCATTTTAGATTCTATAATTTTGTCTTGATATTGATTTTTTATAATTATCGCAACTCACGCACTATTAGTTTTCCCTTCCGAGGCTATTATTTCTCTTATCCATTTTTTTCTTTTTAATTTCTGTCCATTGATCATTGGTCAAATGAGTTTCTTGAAGTAATATAAAACATGGCTTAGCTTGCAGAAATAAATGAAGAAACAATTTCCTCTTTTTCAAGTTCTGGAGCCCCTTAGTATTCTATGAATCTGTTTCCCACATTCCAACAGCTTTATTTTGTGTAAGTATTCTAGCAATTGGAGAGAATATGATAAAGTCAGTTGATTTTCAAACAGATGAACGTTATGAAAGCATTCTTGAATTCCCGTCCCATACCAGTGCCTACCCACTAAACCCCTGGACCAGAAGATATACAGGTCTTTAACATAGTTAGAAAATATATAGATTAATAACATTGGTAAGTATATGTCATAAAAGTTAAAATATAAACGATTAGTAACATATAATAGACCTATATCATCTACAAATATATCTGCAAAGCCTATCCTACTCATTCCCTATTAAACATTACTTGTCATCTACACCTCTTATTCTTACTGTTGAATTAAAAGAGTCAGAAAAAAAACATAATAAAAAGATTTATGGATATTTTCATTTGTCTCAATTAGACCTCCAATCAACTACTTAATAGTAATATTTTAGGATATTACTAGAGATATATTCTCAGATTAATGAAACCACTGTGCTCATCAAATATAAATCAAACTAGTTTAACCTTTGTTTGTGTGTGTACCTACACTTAACTCTCGAATCAGATTTAAAACACTATTGTCGGCTATAAATATATTAATCATCCTGTATTCACTCTAGAAATATCTTTCTAATACCTGGAGAAAACAGTATAAATTTTTAGTAAGCTAGACCTATATGGTTATACAAACATAGACACAGGAAATTAGGTAGCCTAATAACTAATAATCTAAGGTAATTAACCAAATCGTCGTTAGTCATGCATTATTCAGAAAAGCAAATTCAAGTTTAGCAAAATGCTTATTTAAACTGGTAAAGCTTTAGTCAATAATTGATAAAAGGGTTTTGATTTTGACCTTTAGGCTCCAGAACTTCCTTAATTATAAAACTGTGTAATATATACATGGTGTCATATATAATCTCAAATGTATGTTAAGAATATTATTAAATGATCCTGTCGGCTACGTAGGTAAGAAAAAGATCAAAAACACACCATTATACTAAGCATATATCTATAAACATGTGTTAACTTCTTAGTAACATTATGTATTCCTTTGCACTGTGATCTAAAAACCAAGTATGGAAAAAATGCATCATCAGAATTATTAGGTATCTCAGTGTACTTTACCTATAGACTATAATGCTACTGTTAAGTAAAGCCCATATTTAGTAGTATATGTGAGACTATATTCTAATGAGGGGATTAGTAAAATAGAATATATATCAATAAAGTTAAATCTATTTAGGTAAAATGGAAATGTAATCTGGTTTAAATATATTATGTGAGTGCAGCTTGGTACATTAAATAAAATAGCTTACTAATCACTAGTGTACCGAACTATTTCTCCCTCAGTTATGCTTCATGCATTCTAGTTATGTCTCAGTACATTTAAGCAAATTAGGTACATTACTTGGTGTTTACTAGTTAGTGGTAGTAATTCTGGGCTTATTATCTGTGTTTGGTGTGTTAATACCAGTACAGGAAACTTTATTTAAGTATATTTAGTCTTGTCCAATCCTAAAAACACTTTGTCGGATTTCCGACCAGCCAGATCAACTGTTGGCTTTGCAAAGGGGGGACTTTTTATCCAGACGGACTTCCGGCAGCGCCACATCAAAACTATGCCCTTTAAGGCAGCAGATCCACTTCGTCTACACTCGTGGGAAAGTTAGACGACATGAAGGCTATAAATCTTCGGAAATGACCCTCGCCACTCAAGTAACTCTAAATAAGGTCATACCTGATTGAAAAATGGCCTAATTCGGGAAATATACCAGACAAAGCAAAACCAAGACCTCAACATGAAGTAGAAGGTGGATCTGACCTCGGATATCACGACAGTCGCATCAGAAGTTTATACTAGCTCTCTGAAGCAGGTAAACTTTTAAAGACCACCAAAAAAGTAGATTTAGCTTCTTTTTTTGTTGTAACTGAATACCTAGACCCATCAGCTGTGAATATTAATGTATTTGGGTACTTCATTTGAAATTTTACTTGTTTTTCAATTAGAAACTTGCAATAGGGAGATAATAGTTGTCTGGCTTGCCTAATTTGCAAGGGCAAGTCCTGAGTCAGAGAAATTCTGCTGTTATTCCACATAATAGAGCCTCCATTTTTCTTTACAGTTAGTAGTATCTTGTTAATATCTTGGAAGTTGAGAATTTTAGCATAAACAGGTCTTGGGGTATTTGAAGCTTGAGTTTCTCTCAGGGCTCTGTGGGCTCTCTCTATTATTATTTGTTGTGCAACTTTCGAGTCACTGAATAGTATTGTAAGTATTTGTATGATAGATGGGATTAGATCATTGTATTGTATAGTTTCTGGCATTCCTCTGATGATTATATTATTTCTCCTGGATCTTGCCTCCAGATCAATAATTTTAGCTTGGATAGAGTGAATGTCTAGATCATGTGAGTCAGTTTTTTTGGCAAGCAGTACTAATTTGTCCTCATTCTCGGTGATTCTAGCTTCAGTTTTATCCATTCTTTCGAGAATTTGACTGCAGGAAATTCCAAAGGATTGGACTTGACTAGATAGTTATTTTAAAGCTTCTTGGATAGGAAGTAAAGCTGTTTTTATATCCTCCATGTTTGCCAGTTGATCTGGTTTATTTATTCCCTGGTTTTAACTGCTCCTGTTGTTTTGTAATTTTCTGTCTTTTCGAAATTAAATCTTTCTCTGGTGATAAAAGTTCTGAAAGTTTAGTTTTTGTAGTTGTGTCCATATTTTTGTCTTCTTTCGACATTATATATCAGTACTGTAACTTGATATAATTTAAGTGTAGATGGGCCGATTGCTCTGAGCACACGGTTTCTTTGTTTGAGACCTTCTTCAGGCTCAAATGATCTGTTGTAATCCTGCTAGATTTGTTAGATTTTCAGGTTCAATCACCTCTTGTATGATACTGAACTGAAGTTAAAGTTGATATTTCCAAGAATTGTTGTTAAATAAGTCGTGATATATCCTCTGGGTTAGGTTTTCCTCTGATTACATGGAGAGCTGTAGATTAGTAGTGTTCACAGAACGGCAGCCATCTTTGATCCTCCAGTAGTAGCTGTTTCTTTTTCATCCCATGCAGACACAATGGGGATGGCATTGCCTGCTCACTGTTTATTTATTTATTTTATTTATTTATTCCATTTGTTAACCGGGTATGTCCGACTGGGCCAGGGGCCCGTTTTCAGTGGAGACCCAGGGAGAAAAGCCCCACAGTAGTGCACTACAGCAAACAATCCTGAATACAATACAACAAAAGTAATACAATAACAAGCAACAATACACTTCAAGCAAATAGCACAAATGCAAGTTCTGGGAAATATATACAAAAAAGAAATGAAGATACAAGTTAAGGTGGGAAAAGTAAATATAAGTGGGAAAAAAATAATTAACCTGGAGAGTGGCTGGAGCACAGCCAATGACTAGTAAGGTGTTCTTTGAGGAGAGATTTAAACTGATTGAGAATAGGGTTTTTAGTTATGGTCTCTGGAAGAGTGTTCTACAGTTTGGCTATTCTGTGTGAATACAAGGAGTTGCCATGATAGTTGTGGGAGTTGAATACCTTTAGTAAAAGTTTGTTGGAAGATCTGAGTGATCTAGGGTGAGCACTAGGTTGAACAAAATGGGAGATGGCGGGGCAGTTGCTGGGATTATAGATTATTTTGTTGGCTAAGGTTAGTTGATTAAGTGATAAAAGGTTGGGAAGCTCAAGCCAGTTTAATTGTGAAAGAGATGAACAGTGGTGAGATCTATGTGGGTGATTTGTGGCAAATTTAGCGATCTTATTATAACAAGATTCTAGGTTGTTGAAGTCCAATTTTCAAAGATTTGTGAATATGAGACAGCCATACAGAAGGGCAGATAGAAGTTGTGTGTGAGCAGTGGCTAGTCTGGCATTGGAAGTTAGAAATTGTTTGGCCCTGCATAAGGCACCTAGTTTTATGTGGACTTTTTTGATAGTTTGGGCAACATGTATATCAAATTTGAGGTTGTCATCTATGGTAACACCTAAAAGTTTAGTGTGATTTGTGGGTACTATCTTGGTTCCATTTGTGGAGAAGATTGAGAGTGTGGGTTGGGAAGGTTTGAGTTGTTTGTTACTGAATAATATAATTTTGGTTTTGTTGGGATTTAGAATGAGTTAGTGCTGGGAGAGGTATGTTTCAATGTCCTGAAGAGAATATTGCATTTTTAGTTCGAGTTCTTGGAGTGAGGAGTTTATTGTGTTGATATGCACATGAATGGAGAGCAGGTCAACTGAAATATATTTGCAACATCATGTCTATATGTAGGCCCGCATATAAAATATATCATGTGCATATCACTGTCTTCCAGATGACAAACTGAAGTAGAGGTGACAATTTCTCTCCCAAGAAAATGAGATCATCACTGGTGCTCTGTACTAGCATGGATGCAGTCTTCTTGGATGGATGGGAAATACTGTATGGAAGAATGAAGTGGACAAACCTAACATGATAAATGCTGCAGGAGATCATAATAGATCCTGGAAGGACTGTCAGTGACACTGCTCTGACAGGATCCTTCATGCAGCCAACAGTATACACCAGTATGAGGTCAAGGAATGCCATCAGTTTTGGCCCACCATTGACTCATCCGGATCAGATAACAGTGTTCCTGGCATCCCTGCATACCACCAATTGTGATCGCTGTATAACTGATGGAGATGTTCCAGGGCATACATGTATGTCATACTTTTATGAACATTGCTGCATATACACTACCTCATTACATATCATTGTTTCACAGTTATTCATGTAGTGTTATTTTTATGTTCCAGCAGCAGAATTGCATCATGAATATGGGAGCACAAATGCTGACAATAACCAATGTAAGTGTAATGGCATGTTATAGTACAAAAGTGGTACATACATAACACTTCCAGTAATATGTGTAAGGTTGTCTGTTCATTTACACAGGTATATCCACATCTGCACAGCAGTAACATATGCTAACAGAATGTCTCCATATATTATTGTGACCAATAACTGTTATTGCTAAAGCCAACTGTGATGATAGTGATGTATACTGACATGTTGATTTATCCCTATCATTGTTACCTACAGATACATTATCATGAGACAGGGGCCATGCAGGTGCACCTACAGAAAGACCAGGTATGGTTTTCTAGTATGTGTATAGGCTTCAGCACTGTGTATATCATTTGAGATGCATGATATTCATGCCATTGTTTTGCATACACAGGTACATCTGGACAACATACACATCCTGTTGGAGTGGCCTATGTCATCATGCAACTCTGCCTGCATTCATGACTCTGTTGTATACCCACATGTTGTTCTTTCTTTGTTTTTCTACTACAGGATCAGCATTATGACAGATAAGAAACTTACCACACAGGGAGGATGTAACTGGTATGATATTTCCACTGTTTAATCCATGTTTGACTTGAAACACCTATCGGTGACCTCCATTACTACTGTCTCCTTCTCCAACTACATAGGACAACTTCCATCTGCACATCAGCCTTGACCAATCAGTATGTGTACATATTACCTACTGTGTGTTCTACCTCTTTTGGAATGGTACGTGATGGTGAGTATGTGCTTACTAATACTGATTCTTTTTTCCCCTGCATTTCAACCCTCACCTCCAGTGGTGGATTTCCATGAGGACATGTCAGGTAAGGCTTATTTTGCTCTTATTCACGTGTCATAAATGTTGCAAATGTAACTTAAATATCTTTTCTCTGTTATATAGATTCTGTGAGCACACCCGGGTATGACCTCCAGGTAAGTCCTTAGCTCCACTAACATTGAATTCATATAGTTGTTCCATATCTGCATATTGAGCTGTACCATGTAACTTCTGTCAGTGTAACTGACCTGTATCCTCTGTCTCTTCATGTAGCACATCCACTGCCTGCCTTCTCCAGTAGCCTTTCCCCTGATCCAGAAATGGGATGTGATGTACCTCACTGTGCTAGCATGGACACAGATTTGGTGATAAAGTCTGGCCCAGATGATGACAGTCATGTGACTGATGCTGTAGCCTCTGACATGCAGGAAAATATGCCCAGCCATTCTGATGCTGTACAGACGTCAGATGTTGGTCAGGATGCTGCCTGTGTACCACTGTCCCATGTTGAGTCTGTTGGTGATGTTGACTCTTACCCACACCAGAGCAATACCCCTCAGTGCAGTACACATGGGTGTGTAGGTAGTTTGCATGGATGCATGTCAGAGGGTGTTCACATACTCCTACAGGTGAATGAACATTCCCAGTCGCATCTTATCTCTGACATTCATGCACTTGCCTGTGAAAGTCAAGAGTACAGACACAGTGAGTTCATGGTGACATTGGATGCACAGCATAACAATATGTTATCTGTGGCATGCTCATTTGAAACCTTTGTTACGGCAGTGCTACAGCAGTGCCATAGTACTAATAGCGTATTATGTGCCTTGACTGTACTTAGCAGATTACCACATGGGATAGGCAGACATCCTCTCATTGGACCCACACTTGCCCATCATACATCGATGTCTGTGCTGCAAAGTACTTGCACATCTGTTATCGGCCAAGCCACTGTGAGCCCAGCAGTCATGACCAAACAGTCAACATGCAGCCATGTTCCTTCCCATAATGTGTTTCCAGATGCTGGTGTCACCGCATCAAGCTCCTCAGTAGAACAGTGTGGGCAGGTGTTTCTGGATGTGGCATGGGTAGCTAGGACCATGGTGTGATCCACCAGTGTGGGAATCCCAGCCTGTTATAAACTTTGACAGTTGATCCAACATGTCATTCTGACCCCATAGCAATGAAAAATGCTGTACAAACCACTGAAAATTTAATTTGTATGTGGTTGTGAGGTCTGCTGCCACAAGATTCTGTTATTTTTATTGACCTAAATGACTGCATTTCTTTGTTGATAGCTATTCCTTCTTTTACATTAACATATGTTAATGACGATATTGATGATTGTAATGCAATATGTGATATCTTGCTTTCATGTTTGATAGTGGACATACAGAGATGGGATTTGCATTATAATTTCCCTTGTTGTCTGCCATTCACACATGCAGGCCTATGGCTATGTATGCATATCTGTGTCACTTGTGGCCATGTTTGATAGTTCCTTTCATTATTGTTTTGTATATGTTCATACTATTCTAAGTTATGATTATGTTGTGTGTGATGCTTAATGTGTACATCTAATGTTTTTTTTCCATTGGATACAATCTGTGCTGCTGTTGTGGGGCAACACATAAATATCACTGTTTACTCTTTGCACTTCTGTACAAGTGGCTTGTCATTACTCAAAGGTGCCATTTTGCCTGAGCTGGGACTTGTGGTCACAGCCTCCATTGTCCCATACCTGCTTCTTCTCCCCCCGTGTCCTCTTCATCCTCCTCTAACAGCTGTGACATCATCTTCAGACATCTGGGGTTCTTAGGGCAGGTCACCAACAACTGGAGCAGGCAAACCACTGTGTGGTTGTTAACTTGTTATGAAGCATGGCTTACACAGTAATCATCTTTGCTGCCTTTTCAGATGTGTAGTGCTGTGAACCCCTGAATGTGTTGAGACATCTGAATCTGGCTGTCAGCATGGCAAACACATGCTCAGTGCTATTTCTGGTTGCAGCATGTGCTCTATTGTATACCTCCTCAGCAGGGTTGCATGTATTCTGCTTACATCCTAGCTGTGTTTCTGTATTTACCTTATGTTGAAAAGCAGCGTTCAGATGACTTCCCCTCCATACAGCAGCATAGTGGACACTACAAGGGTGTATCAGTTTGATATTCGTTATGCTGCTGTCTAGTAAACACACCACCTGATAGTTCACAGATGGCAACCCCTTTTGTATTTATGTACCTTTCTGCCTTTAATAAGGATGTGGGTGCATTCTATTGCACCAAGGACATGAGGGAAGTTGTCTATGTTCTAGAACTGGTACATGACATTTTGCAACTCCATGACTTTAGATAGGAAGTTCATACATTCATCTACCTTGTTGCACAACGCTGACAGAAACTGTAAGAGAATGCAACTGACAGCTGTCTGGGACACTCCTTCAGTGTCTCTCATATGCTGTTGGAATGTCCAGGATGCTAGTATACCTAAGCTCAGACAGACTTTGGTTTTGACATGCATAGGGTTTCCTCATATGCATAGAGATGTGTGGGGTGCACATGGTACACACAGACTGCACTAGCAGCTATCAATTATTTCCTGCTCTGACAGTTGGTTTAGATGTAGTCTGGCTGTGTTTCTTACTGGCTGCCCTCTGCGACACTTTGCTATATCTTCCTGTATAGATTGCAGTACTGCAACCTATTGTATGTGATTCTTTGGTGGTCGCATTCTGTTTTTATTTTCCAGTAAAATTATGGATTCCATAGATATCCATTGGAGATGGCTTTCTTACATTGTGTCACAATATAGCATTTGATGAGCGTTTTGAAAACGTAGTTGGCAAAGCATTTTGTTACATTAAGTTGTGTTGGGCACACATGTTGTGTTTTGGAATCTGTCAGGGGTGAGCACAGTATGTAATTAACCTACACTAAATAGATAATTTTCAGACTGATTCCAGCATATATTCTTTGATTGTGTCCACAATTGGTGAGCTGAAGTCTGTGCTATCCGCAACTTTGTTTTGTAATCATGGTCCATGCAGTACAACAGACTGAATTCTAAACAAAGAATTCTGCAGATGATTTCTGAACACAGAATTCTAATGACTGCATTTTAATATTTTACAAATAAAATTCTACAGAAAGAATCCTAAAGATAGATTTCTAAAACAATAGAATTCTGCAGATGAATTTAAGAGATAATTCAATTTACAACATTCTAAACATGGAATTCTGAACATAGAGTTCTACAGATATACCTCTAAATGATGACATTTGCAGAGAGAATTCTAAATGCAGCATTGCACATTTAGAATTCTACAGATGCATTTCTTAGCAAATGATTATTCACCTAGAATTCTGATCGAATTCTACATACACATTTCAAATCATAGAATTATGCAAATGTAATTCTAAGCCCAGAATTCTACAGGTAAAAGTTTACATAGAATGTTATAGACAGAATACTAAACACACAATTCTATCATTAGATTTATACAAATAGAATTGTACAGATGAATTTTAAAAAGTAGTTATCTTAGTGCAAGAATATAAATGAAATCTACAGGTAGGATTCTAAACACTAGAAGATACAGACAGAATTCCAGATCTGCAATTCTACCTGTAGAATTCTGCCTGTTAAATTTTAGCATAGATTTTTTGTTAAGAATTGTATCTATATAATTCTGTCTGTAGAAGTCACTCTGTGGAATTTGCAATTTAAAATGATAATTGGAGAACTATATGTACACAATTTTATGGGCAGCATAATAAATACATAATTCTAAGGAGAAAAATTCTATAGATAGAAATCAAAATATATAATGTTACAGTTTTACAGATAGAATTATAAACAAAAATCTACAGAAAGAATTCTACATAAACATATTTCTAGAAACAGAGGTCTAAAGTACAGAATTCATTAGATGGAATTTTATGTACTGAATATTGTGTTGTCAATAAAATTCTAATCACTGAAACTCTACACAGAATTCTACACAAAAAAGTTTAAAGATGTCCCTGGGATTCAGTAAACTCCATGTAGGCTTTGCACAAAGCCTACATGGGTTTACACATGTGCACAGTGATGCATGGTCATCAGCAGTGCTAATTATATTTTCATGCTGCACACCACATTAAACATAAACACACTCAGTTTCATGGCTAGCAATGTAAAGCAATATGGATAGCAAACCTGGTTACCTCAGAGCACAGTAGGTTAGTGAGACTGAGTGGAATGCCACAAGGATAACCAGGGCTTAACATATAGTTAGGTGTATGTTCCAAACACAGTACACAACAGTATATACAGTGCAGAGTATTGTTAAATCCCATTCCAGGCATTCTGTACATAAGTTGTGTAAATGATTTGTAAGGGCACATGTACTGCCATGTAAAAGAAACATTCAGGGGAAGTTTGTGCATTGAATAGAGATACACAGATGAATTATAGGAATGAGCATAGGGAAAGTATAGTGCCTTTTTTAGACAAGGCTCAAAAGACAAACCCACCTCCATAGGTATCACAAGGGATAAGAAACTAAGAGTAATGCTACTCAATGCCAGAAGTCTAAACCTCAAGATGCACGCACTCAAAACTCTCCTTAGCATGGAGAACATCGATATCTGTGCAGTAACAGAAACCTGGTTCAGGGCTCCCGAGAGCATCCCAGCACTACCAGGTTATACCTCATACCATGCTTTTCGGCCCCAAAACTTGGACCGAACCACAAAAGGAGGGGGAGTATCGATATTCATCAAAGATACCCACACCTCCAGGTTGGTGGCAAAGCACCAAGCATCACAGACTATCCATGTGCAACTAACAGTGGGTAAAACTGCCTTCCAGTTTATAGCCTGCTACAGACCACCCTCCCAAACCCAGGAACCCCACTCGGCCTTCCTGAGAACACTGGAAAATATGAAGGTCTCTCCAAACACCATTATATTGGGTGACTTCAACTACCCAAACATAGACTGGGAGCATTACTCTAGCTCCAACACCCTAGCCCAAAGGTTCCTAGAATTTATAAACTCAAATGCTATGGAACAACTTATTACCACTCCCACAAGAGGGGAAAACATACTGGACCTGATCATCACCAACAAGGGAACTCTATGCTCCAGACCAGAAGTGTATCCCTCACTGGTAAGATCAGACCATAAACTAATTTCACTGGATATTCACATCCCGACCCCACCCCCTGCCCAGAAAACCACAGTGAAAAACTTCTCTAAAGCAAATTTCACACTCCTCAAAACCAAGGTGGAATCCTTCAAAGCCCCCCGGGCCTGTGGAAAATACAGCCCAGACCGCAGAATCCTTTATAAACGCATTCTATGAACACCTTCAGGAATGCATGGATCATGTGATCCCAAATAAAACCAAGACCCAGTCCTCCAAAGGCAGACTTCCTGTCTGGTGGACCCCAGCCATAAACAAACTATACAATAGAAGGAGGAAGCTACTAAATGATAGAGCAAAATCCCAAAAAGGGAAGGTATCACTGATCAGTATTAGCAAAAATCCACGGGCACTCATAAAATTGTCTAAGGCCAGTTTCGAGAGAAAAATTGCACAGGACACTAAGGATAATCACAAGGCTTTCTTTAGTTATGTTAGGAACCTGGGTGGTAATTCCCAGATATGCTCAGAATTAGTCCAAAATGACAAAAAATACACCGAACCCACAGGCATTGCCAACATCCTAGCTGACAGGTTCAGCGCAACCCCCCCCCCACCAAAAGGGCAAATATCTATCCCAGCAGAGTGCTGCCCCCCTGACATCTCAGATGCTCAGGTAAGAGCTGCCCTCTCCAAAGCAAAAAACACAGCATCAATGGGACCAGACGGTGTCCTGGGCTGCGTCCTACATGAACTCCAAGACGAGCTAAACCCAAACATAAAACTACTGTTCAATCTCAGCCTTACTACAGGATATGTGCCCAAAGAATGGCGTACAGCAACAGTGGTCCCTCTCCATAAAGGTGGTGCCTCAACGGATCCTGGAAACTATCACCCCATAAGCCTGACTAGCTTGGTCTGCAAAGCTATGGAAAGGATCATCATGGACCTCATAAATAAAGATATTGGGGACCTACAGACACTGGATCCTACCCAGTTCGGCTTTGTTAAGGGCAGATCCTGCCTCTTAAACCTGGTTGATTTCTTTGAAACAGTCACCAAGGCCATTGACGAGGGGAAAGTGGTCCACACAGCCTACCTGGACCTCGCAAAAGCCTTCGATACAATACCCCAATTGGGCATTATAGATAAGCTCACCAGCTTAAATATAAACCCCTATGTCACTAGATGGATTGCAAACTGGCTCAAGGACAGAACCCACATGGTTAGAATTGCTGGAGCCATGTCAGACTCCAAACCAGTTACAAGTGGTGTCCCACAAGGCTCAGTCCTGGGACCTCTCTTGTTCGGTATATATTTCTCGGAGGTACAGGCCAATACGGAAGGACTGTGGCTGACCAAGTTCGCAGATGACTGCAAACTGGGCACCATAATCGACTCTCCAGCCGACACAAGCATCCTCCAAAAGGGCCTCATAGAAACAGACAACTGGTGCCAGAGCCATGGCCTCAAGCTAAATGCCAAAAAGTGTATAGTCATCCCCTTTGGCAAAAACAAAGTGCCCACAAATTACCACATAGGTGGTAATCCAATAAGTACAGAAGAAGTAATTATGGGACCTGGGGACCCAAGTTGATAGCAATCTCTCATTTGACAACCACGTGGCCAAAGTGGTTAGAAAAACTTTTTATATAGCCCACCTAATCATGGAGGGATTCACATCTAGATCAGGGGAGGTCATCGTGCCTCTTTACTCATCCCTCATCAGGCCCATAATTGAGTACAATGCCCCTTTTGGGATGTACCTTACCAGACACCTGCAGCAACTGGAAAGACCCCAAAAGTACCTCACCAAGAGGATCAAAGGGCTCAAACAGATGCCATATGCTGCCCGGTTAAAGAAACTCCAGCTCTACTCAGTGGCATACCACCTGTTCAGAGGCGATCTGTGCCTGACGTATAAAGCCATGTCCAACCCGGAATTAATGGACATGCTGCGCCTCAGAAAATCCAAATCCCATCGAGCTACGCGCTCGAGAGACTTGAACCTCAGCACTGAAATAAATAGGACACGCTGGAGGGACAGAGTCATAACCCAGAGGCTCCCTTCACTCTGGAATAAAATCCCAGTCCAGGTTAGGCAGAGTCCCTCACTGACTCTCTTCAAGAGGAATCTTGATGAGTGGTTGGGAGATTGTAGGTTTACCCCGGGTATCACTTCTGTGTTACTGTTAGACAGAGGCACAGTATACTAACCTCGAAAAAGGGCATAGCAAAATAAATTTAAAATGGGTGGCAAAAGCCAAACACATTCTGGCTAGGCTTATAAATGCCCTAGGGCAGATAGCCTAGTATGAACCTATGAACCTATGAACCTATGAAAGAGGACAGGTGAAACAACCTAATGTACAGCAGATGAGGGCATGTGAGTCGAAGACAGGTGTAGCAAGAACACCAATCCATATCAATATTGTACAGTACAGACAGCACAGTGAAAATGTGTATTATGTGACTGTCATGCAAGGTGACATAACAATGGGGATGATGTCTTTGTGAGATAAGCATCCGTACATGAACAATGCAGAGGACATCTATCAGGTATGTTATATACAACTGTGGTAGGGTGCATATAGTAATGTTGTGGAAACTGATTTGCCTGAATATAAGGGGAATCTCAGCAAAGGTCACCAACAAGTAGGACACAGGTAAAGGTTCATGAACAACAGTAAAAGAAGCATGCACAATCATGGACAATATCAGAATAAAACCACCAATAATCACATGTCTCTGACATAACATACTTGATTCTGAGTGATCAGAGATGGTTCTACACAAACACACTTGTACAACTATTATAATATGTCTGAAATCTGTGAGGGTAATCATGCACACTTTTCTGACACTGTAAAATCTGCTGGAGGGACACTGCTATACCTGTATGTGACATTATGATCAATACAGGCTATTTGACTGGTGTGCATGGCAAAAGATCAAATGTCCAAATCCATTTAGGGCGAGCATACTTATGGGAAAATGCTTTTCATCGAAGACAAGTATGTCTGTTGCCGAGGCCATACTACGGTGCGGAAAAGGGAAAATTCCCTTTTCCCCACTGCAGTGCAGTCTCGGAGGGAGAATATTAAAGTAGGGGGGTGTGCGGGTACAGTCCCCCACATGGGGGGTGCAGGGGGTGAAGCCTCCCTGCAGAAACGTAAATGTAGTTTTTTGTTTTGTTTTTTTTTATTAACACGATCAAATGTCCTAGATCCATATATCTATATCTATCTATATATATATATATATATATATATATATATATATAGAGAGAGAGAGAGAGAAACCGCACAATCCACACTGTGATGAATGTTACCCATGCCATCACTGTTGTCAAACAGCTATGTATGTACTGTGTGCTTCACTGGAACAGGCATCACATATGTATCTGGAGTAATAACTTGACAGGGGTTCTGCATCATCAGGCAGTAATGTTTATGCAACAAAAAAAATACCTAGGTATGGCCGATAAGATGTATGGCAGATCACTGTGGCAAAGGTGGTAGACTTCAATTACACATCACCAGAAGATGTGATGGGAGGTACATGAAGAAAGGTACATTGTACTTAGTCATTGCTGTGATGAAGGCAGTGAACTATGGCAGTATTACGGCCTTTGATGTGGAAGTTCTTCACATACTCAGTAGTTGTGTTGCATACAAGGGAGTAGTCAGCACTGTAGCCACATGGCAGTAGATGTTCCACATATCTACCCCAGGACACAGGTCACATACCTATTGGTCTGATTATAGGGTATGATGTTTACATTATCCTTGGGTTGTGCATTTTTCATGATGTAACAAATCCCCCCATGTTTTTTGTTTCATTGCAGGTGATATCATGGCTGTGGCAGCAATCTTTGGTGTGTTTTGATACTGTCTGTATTATACTAATATCACAGTTGGAGTCTATGATTGCTCACAATCTGTATTCCTTCAAACAGCTGTTTGAACACACAATGCATATGTCATTCATAATGTCTGAGACTTAAATAATGGACAGGAAATGATCTAGCAGGACCTGATCACTGGACCTGAGATATAGGTCACTTTACAGATTTCAGCATATTTGGATGCCATGTATGTGACCCACTGGTCTACCCACTTGGTGATATAGATGTTTATGGCTACATCTGACAGTGTTGAATGAATCCCTCAGTGTGGATTTATGTCAAATGCCTTGGGCTTGTCAAGTTCAAAAGGATGATAGTGTTGTCATCATGCATGCTCTCGATGATGTCTCTGAGGGCAGCTAATAGATGCTGTCCTTCCCCAATTCAGATGAATGCATGTTGATGTACACCCTTCTATGAGAACATAGTCTGTGTGGAGGGTGTGTTGAAGTGTGTATTCAACTGTGTAAGGAAGGTGTACATACTGAGTCATTTTATAGGCAATCAGTGATGTTACAGCCCATTGATTCTGTGTGATAGGCCTGGATGAAGGTAAGACACTGCATACTGCCTATCTTGATCTGGCCTAGGGTTTGGACACAATCCACCATGCAGGCATCATCAACCTAATCACAGCACTACCACAGCCCTAGTAAGTTTTACCAATACCGTGAACCAACACTGTAGTGAAGGTTATCTAGTCTTGTCAAATTTCCTCTTCATGTCAAAATGATTTGACACCATATCTCATACTAAACTCTTAAATGTCCTAGCTGAACTAAACCTCAGCCAGACAGCAATAGCCTGGTTTCAGGACTATCTGGATGGCCGTCAACAAGCAGTATTATGGCACCAAAAACTCTCCCCACTTCTTCTCGTTACTCTAGGAGTCCCACAAGGTTCTATCCTTGGCCCACTCCTCTTTACAGTTTTCACAAACAAACTCCATACAGCCACAACAGAAACACTTATATAGTATGCAGATGATTCAACCTAATATGCACTGCTCCTACATTCCAGCAACTAGAACAACTAACTCAATGGTCATTTACAGCTAATGAAGCTTGGCTACCTAATGCTCAACTAATACTAAACCCCCAAAAATCCAAACTCAACCTGTTTCACCCTACTAGAGCCCCTGACACCTCCCCCCAATTCAACATTACCTCAGCCAATGACACCATCATAAATCCAATTTCCAGTACTAAGCTATTAGGGGGTCACTATTGATCAGAATATGTTATTCAACATTCATATAGCCCAAGTCATAAAAAAGTACACAAAATAACTATGGCGTATCTACAGGAGCAAACCCTATCTCACAACCATCACCAGACCCATGATTGCCAGAACCTGCATTATTTCTACATTACTCTACACATTCCCTATCTTTACCAACCTAAGAAAAACAGATATAACAACACTAGAAACTTGTTATAATAAAATTGCAAAGTTTGCTACAAGTGCCAACTATAGATCTCACCATTGCCAGTCTCTCAGAAAACTCTCATGGCTTGAATTCCCTGCACTGCTAAAATGCAACCAACTTAAAATGGCTCAGCAAATAATAAACCACCCTAAAAAATCTCCAGCCCTAAATAACCTACTAGCACACTACTCTAATAAAAGGACTCTTCACTCTAGCAATAAGGCACTATTAAAAATAACAAAAACCAAAAACCTAACTGGAGAATCCCTCTACTCCTGTACTGTCACCAAAGCTTGGAACAGCCTTCCACTAGACATCAAATCCAAAACCAACATTGTCCAGTTCAAAACACTACTAAAACCCACCTGTTTGCCACATGGATCTGTCCATGTATTGAACTGGGATAAATAACTACATTAGAATAAACTAGTCATCTAACAGATTGATCAAATTACTGTCCCAGAATAAACCAAGCAAAATGACTCCAACATCACCACAGTAGTCAGGAAGTCCTTCTACGTGGCACACCTCATCATAAAATGGTTCTCATCCAGGAAAAATGGGGTCATTGTTCCCCTCTACTCGACACTCATTAGACCCATTATAGAGTACAACGCCCCTTTTGGTATGTACCTCACAAGCCATCTGCAGCAGCTGGAAAGGCCACAGAAGTACCTCACAAAGAGGATTACTGGCCTCAAACAAATGCCCTACACTGGCCACCTCAAAAGACTCCATCTTTACTCCGTAGCATATTGCCTACTCCGAGGTGATCTCTGCCTAACATATAAAGCTATGTCAAACCCAGAGCTGTTGGACATGCTACACCTAAAGAAATCCCAATCTCTCTGAGCTACACGCTCTAGGGACCTAAACCTTGTCATCACAATAAACAGGACATGCTGGAGGGATAGATTCCTTTCCCAGAGACTTCCCATACTCTGGAACAAGCTACCCATCTATATTAAGCAAAGTTCTTCATTAGCACTCTTCAAGAAAAATCTTGATGAGTGAATGGGAAATAGGAAATACACCCCGGGGATCACTTCTGTGTCTCTGCTTGACAGTGGCACAGGAAAATAACTTTCTTGGGTGGCATAAGCCAGGGAACCTTGTTGGCTAGGCTTACGTAGGCCCTTGGGCCATAGCCTAGTACCTACCTATGAACCTGTCACTAAGTTGCACCAAACTTGCTAGACCCTAACTAATCAAAAACTCTGCTAGTGTCTTCTACACTCTCACTACACAATTTCCTTAGCATACCTGAAACTCAAACTTATAATTACTGTCCAATATTGTAAAGGCTGTATATAAAGTAATCTGCTCACACTGTTACTATGCTTGTATGATTGTTGTATATAGACCTAAACTGTAATTTCCTTCTTTTTAAATGCTATGTCAATTTTGTTAAGATTTCTGAAGAAATTCTATGTAAAATTGTTTAATTTCTTATTCTCTCTATGTCTTGGAGCTTTTCTCCTCAGGTCTCCTCTGAAAAAGGACTTGTCCAGTCAGACTTTCCCGGTAAACAAATGTAAAATAAAAAATAAATAAATAAATTGAGAAACTGTCCCAGCTGGAGATTAACCCTTATGTCACTAGATGGGAAACCAACTGACTCACCAACAGAACATATACTGTGAAAGTTGGTGAATCAACCTATACAACTGGTGGAACCCAGGGATCTGTGCCTGGCTCTTTATTGTTTGGAATCTATTTTTTGACAGTTCAGGCTAAAGTATATGGCCTTTGGCTTACTGTGTTTGCTGATTATTGCATATTGGGTGCAATCATTGAGTCCACCAATGAAGATATACTACAGGAGGGGCTAACACAGTCAAATGATTGATGACAAAGCCACATGGTCGAGAAATTATTGCAAAACTTGTATCTTTATTTTGTCCATCTTCAAAGTGAAAATTCCCTGCTAATTATAGGATTGACAACACTCCCACTGTGCTCAGACTCAGTGATGCAAGACCTAGAAAAATACATAGATAGCAATCTGAACTTCGACCACCAAGTGTCAACAGTGATATGGAAAGGCTGTGTTGTGCATATCATAAGTCAAGCCATCGTATTCAGATCCGAGGATTATATAACAGCACTGTACTTGAACCTCATCAGAACACTAATAGAGTACAATGCTCCCTTTTGCATGTACTTCACCTAACACATGCAACAGCTTGGAGCCCACAGGGGTTTCTCACCAAGAAATCGCAGGACCTACAAACCATGTCATATATATGTGGATAGACTGAAAGCCATATCACTGTAATCTGGATTGTATAGGATGAAGTGACTTCTGTCTGGCCTCCAAGCCAGTGTCTGACCCTGACTTGGTGGGAGTAGTGCACATTCACAAATCAGATACAGGTGATGACATCAGCAGTGTCTGGTGAGGAGCAAATCATAATAACAGTGTCCTACATGTTGATGTAAAAGGCTCTAATGTCAAGCAAGGGCATAAACACACACACACACACACACACACACACACACACACACACACACACACACACACACACACACACACACACACACACACACACACACACACACACACACACACACACACACACACACACACACACAATCACACACACACACTTACATCAGTTGACTGCAGTGAGAATAGAACCCCTACCTAATTACACCAACTATAGAACACAGTACTTTATGCAAGCACCACAGCTCAAGTTTGACTTGGAATAGGTGATGACATCGGCAGAGTCTGGTGAGGAGAAAATGCTAATAGCAGTGTCCCACATGCTCGTGTAAAAGGCTCTAATGTCAAGCAAGTGCACAAATACACACACATACAACCCAGTTGACTACAGTGAGAACAGAACCCCTACCTATCTCAGAACATCAACTAGACAACACAGTATTTTATGCAAGCACAACTCTAGTCTGACTTGGACTGTCTCAGACAACACTTTATAGTTAATGCCATCACCAGATTCTGGTGAGGAGAAAATGCAAACAGCAGTGTCCCACGTGCTGGTGTAAAAGGCTTTCTCTAATATCAAGCAATTGCACAAACACACATACCCCAGTTGAATGCAAGAAGAACAGCACCCCTATCTAAGTACACTGACTAGAGAACACAGTTCTTAATGCAAGCACCACAGCTCATGTGTGATTTTTAGAGTGTCAGACAACACTTTATAGGTGATGACATCAGCAGAGCCTGATGAGGAGAAAATTCTAATAACAGTGCCACACATGCTGGTGTAAAATGCACTCTGTAATATCAAGCAAGGGCACAAATACAGACACACCTCCCAGTTGACTGAAGTGAGAACAGATCCCCTACTTATCTTAAGTATACCAACTAGAAAATACAGTACTTTATGCAAACGCCACAGCACAAGTCTGATTTTTGCAATGTTGCAAGACAAATTATAGTGGATGACATCAGTAGTGGATGTCAGATAGAAAATGTTGGGAGGTCTGCATGAAATGGATGTGTAGGCATGTGCAAGTGTCAAAATACTGCCAATCCATGGGATTGGAGTGGTAACTGTAGGATACACAATTATGATCTTCTGGCTAGATAGACACACACACACACACACACACACACACACACACACACACACACACACACACAGTTGACTTCAGTGAGAACAGAACCCCCTACCTATCTAAGTACCCAGACTACAGAGCTCAATACTTTACACAAGTACTGCAGCACAAGTATGATTTTTACAAGGCTGCAGGACAAGTTATAGTGGATGGCATCAGCAGTAGATCTTGGAGAGATGTTGGAAGGCCTGCATGAAATGGATGTGTAGGCATGTGCAAGTGTCAAAATACTGTCAATTCATGGGATTGTTGTAGTAAATGTAGGCTACACACTTATGCTCTTCTAGCTAGATAGACACACACACACACAAAGACATAAACACACACACAGTTGAGAAGTGAGGGCAGAATCCCCTACCTATCCAAGTACACAGACTACACAGCTTGGCACTTTATGTAAGTTCCACGGTGAAAGTTTGATTTTTACAGTGCTGCAAGATAACTTATAGTGGATGACATCAGCAGTGAATTTTGGGAGGTTTGCATGAAATGAATGTGTAGGCATGTCCAACTGTGAAGAGAGTTTTAGTTCTGCATGTTACCAGACTGGTGTGCATTGCATATCACACATTTGTCATTAATTTATGTAGTGTACTGAGAGACCAGGGTTGCAATGCATGGGAAGAGTTAACACATGGCTATATTGTAAATATGTAACGCATTGTTAGATAGGGCCTTTAGTTTATTATGTTTTCACATGTAGTTTCATGATATGAAGAGTAAATGGATAGTAAACAGCACTAATACAGGCTACTAGCAACTTTGCATAGTGCAGTGGTGAGCAGTGGGCCTGCATGATGGTTGGCAAAGTGTTTGCGCATGTGAGATACACATTTCCATTACTTTCCCAGTTTGTGCATAGTTAAGCAGTGCACAAACACAGGGATCATTGCTAAAATTCTGTGAGTTAGTACTGAGTGTATGTAACACACCTACTGCTTAGCTGACTCTGTGGCAGCAAGTGTAAATGCAGTGACACATTACTTTTTAAGTCCAGGTGATACTGGGTTCAAGTCCAGGTGTATCTAATACTTGTAAATAAACAGTGATAACACAATGACATTATTTTTTATAGTATATTCAACATGTGTTACTGTGTGTTAACCTAGAAGAGCGGGGTTAAACAGCATTGGGCAGAGGTAACTGCAAAATTGTAAAGCCACTCACCATTGTTTGATATTGGTGCATGATGCCAAACTCTGTGCAAACATAGAGGCCCAAAATTGAAGGGATCCATTGCTTTTTCTGATACTTATGTGTGTTGTGTGTAATTCTATTTTTTGACTGGATTATATGTGTTAAAATGGGGTAGATAGGAACATGCTGAAATAGGGAGCAAGCATGAGAAAGAACAAAGGGAAAGCAATACAGGAATTTGCAAGAAGGAGGTACAAAAAAAACATAGCTATCCATTTCTTTAACAACGTAAATTGAGAAAATGTGCAGAATATTAGCTGAATTTGGACTGTCATTTTCAGAAAGAGGAGTGACAACAATGTAATCATGTTGTATAGCCAGCTGGACTGAAACAAGCGTGTCGAGAAGATGTGTGTGAAATGTAGAGCTATATATGGGACAATATTTTTTGTGGGACAGGTGCCCATTTTTTTTTATTTCCGTAAGAGATGAATGCTGAGTAAGGGGTGTTGGTATTTCTGGCTCAGGTAAGTTGGGTAGGTGAGGAAACAAGACAAACTAGATAAGACACAGGGATGATGAGGGACACAAAAGGTTGGGGGATGCCATTGACTGGGGTGAGGGAGGGGACAACCCAGGCTCATTCCCGTCAAATATGGAGACAGTGAGAATCTAGTCTTCACCCACCGGACTGTCATCTCTGTCTCCTTACTCTGCTGGCAGCTGGAGTGCTTGATGTCTTCTCCTCCTGTATACCATGAGGGAGAACAGCCTCTCCATCTGGCGTAAGTGTACACCAGTGGTGCGGTGCACAACCCTACACACCAACCCTGGTATCTCCTGGTGGGTGATGAAATCCCCACCTCAGCCACTACTCCCTGAGTGTACCACAGCACCAGTTGATGGAGCAGTACTACTTGAAGATGCAGGTAGTGCAGTAGCAGAGGCAGTGCTGTCAGGTTGGGTCCCAGATGTGCTGGGCATTGGTGCTGGAGCTGTTGGAGTGGAGGCAGTCTGGCCTCCCTCACTGTGCTGTGAAGCATTTAGTGATTTGTTACAGATGGATGACATGGAGACATTTTGACAGCACATAATAGAAAATAAAAAAGAAATAAGGGTTTGGGTGAGAGAAAAAAGAGATAAAATGAGTACCATCATATATGACATACACTGCATTAACACAATTATACAACTATTTTATCTGAAGTATTACATTTAAGTGTATGTCCTAACAACTTCACAGTAGAACTACAGATTGCTGAAATTAATCCTTGAAATGGGCATATATTGCACATATGCTTGGTCCAGTTATACAGATTACAGTTAACAACAGGGCATTTATGCCACTTGTATAGATTTTAATTTTATATAATATCATTAAAGAAGTGCAAGTATTGCATAGGTAATGCTCATGGTATTTGAACCCACAACCTCTGACTACAGTCTTATACGTGACTCCTAAAGTTGGTTCCTCTTGCTTTCCTCTGTCTCTCCATTCAATCAGCATGAACCCGGTGATTAAATTCAGTTTCAGCATTATCTGTGGAAAGAACAGAAAAGAACAGAAGAGCATTATTGATACCAGTATTGCCTGTATTTAGCTTTCTATATATTACAAATACTCTCTTATTACCATACTTACACAGCTGTGGGATGTTACCAGTTTGAAATTCAGTCAACCACTGGTTGAGAGTATTTTCCTCTTATGCCTTTGCAGGTCATTAAAATGGTGCCTACACTGTACTCCAGAGTGTGGGATGCCAGTCACACTTGATACACTCTGAGCCAAACTACTCCAAACCTCAGACTTGTACTGGGAGATGGAATAGTCTCACTGCAGAAGCCTTTGGCTGTGGAGCTTTACTAGGAGCCCAATAAATATCCTGGACTCCTGAACACCCCAACTCTGTGCCCTAAACTGGGTGCCTTCCCCTCTAGTGCCGGACATGTATAATAGCAGAACTAGAGCAATAACAACTAATGATTTCCTGCTAATTCCTGTTATTGCATTTACTGGTAGTATGCAAACCCAACCAATGATGCCAACTGTATTTGTGTGATGTTAAGTGGAAAGCAGCAGTTTCAAGCAGGGAAAACAGAAATATTTTACATTTGAAGTTTAATATGACACTTGACCTTAGTTCGAGGGGTGTCTGCTGCTGTAACTTGAAAATATATATTGAAAATTGGAAGGTAACTGTTGGGTGAGTTAAGTTAGTAGACATGCACTGGGGGCATAATTTTCATGACCGGACACAATAGTTTTGGCTTTATACACAAAATTAATTTTTAAAGGGTGGTATTCAAATCTAGGCATAAGGGACAAAACATTTTCTTCCATAGTGGTGATTTTCCATCTTTGCCACAGAAGAAATGCTGTTCAGACATAGCCATGAATCATTCATAAATACAACTGTCAGTTTGAGGTGTTACACATGTATGTGTGTGGCCTGACAAGGTCCTTGTATATAGATCTAGTTGTGTATGTATCTTATTTAATTGTGAAGGCCATCCAAATCCACATAGCAGAATTACACTTACAGAAATATAGTAGACAGTATACATTCAATCACACACCTGAAAACATAATAAGGGTATCTAAGCCCTCACACATATAATTCATATTAGCTCCGCTATCTAAAGTGTTATAAGTGACAGTGAATATAATAGGAAATGGAACAACAGTAAACATGTCTGGAATGTCCTGTATTAGAATGAAGGACCATCTGTATAGCAGCCCTACACTTGCACTTGTTGCCACAAGAATGTATGAAAAAACACTTGTACATTTTTTAGTTCATTTCTATAAACTGAACTGTCATAACAGTAAAAATAGGTTGCTTACCCTGCACTATAACCCAAACCATCTGTACTCCAGTCCTACACTTATACCTGCTTTACAAGAGTAGTTACATGCCAGTTCCATAATTTCTTATTCAGTCTTAAGTTTTGTGTGTTAACTGCCATGCAACACCATTTAGTGTATTTGTGTGATGACTCACAGAATTAATTGAATGCATCCATTTTCAATTATTGATTGTCTGCATCCTGTCTGCAGGTGTTGGAGATCCTTCCTAACCACTGTGAAATGCAAAGTTTGGAAGGCAAAATTTGCAACAATGTATCCTTTTAGATGTTTACACTTTTACAGACTGCAGGTGTTCTGGCTGCTAACTGTGTGGGCCACTAGTCTGGGTTTGTGCACTGCTAAGTATCATACAAACAAGATAAGCACAGTTAAACTTGATAGCCATTATGTTTCTCTGTTTCCTTTGTTTGTGCTAAGCTGTGCACTGCACAAACACTGGTCAAAAAAAGGAAAAGTAGTTGAAATGAAGAAAAGCAATCTATGAAATAAACAGTACAAAAGGTTTGTAGTACACATGAAATATTTTACATAGGTCTGGATTTGAACTCTGACTCCAATGGACCTACAGAACACAGAAATGGTGTTTTATTCCTCTGTGCCACACACACAGCTTTGCAGCAGGGAATTGAAATCATTCTGCATACAACCAACTGCAACATCCTCACAGTATTAAACTATATGCTTTCATAGCTAACACTGTATATTAAATAGTATTTTTCTCTTTTCATATAGTGATATTTAATCTGTAATGTTTATAGTATGATAGTGGAGCTTTCCTCCTCAAACCTTTGCAGAAAATAGACACTTATCTGGCCAGACTAGACCAGTAATACTGTATATTCATTTGTACTTTGCTTTTTTTTTTTAGTCATTGTTTTCATTTGTTTTATTGTTTGATTGTTTTCTTGATTTAGTGTTTTAGTTTCTTTAAACTGTATAGTTAGTATGATAGTGGAGCTTTTCTCCTCGGGCCTCTGCTGAAAATGGACATGTATCCAGCCAGACTAGCCCGGTTAACAAATGTAAAATAAAATAAATAAATAAATATGACAGCTATTTGTACATGTATTAATTTTGGATGTAGTACACTGAGTGATCATGCAACCATTTATGACTATTGCTTGCAGAAATGCAGCTCTGTCCTATCTCTCTGTGTTTGTTGTTCATTCTTGTCTTAAATGACCAGTAATCTGAGACATGCAGTGAGTAAGGCATTCTGTATCATTGTCCTTAAAATGTGTGAGGATATTAAATGGCAATAATTTAGAGTTGTCAACAAATGAAAGGGAGGCTGAATGTTAATGAACAGAAACTGTGGATTGTGTGCTGCTTACTTAACATTTCAAACCTTTATAAAATTACTTCTACACTTTGTAAGTCTAACCTAATGCACCCACTGGAGGTAGGGCAGTCTGCATTGCTGTTGGGTTTTTTTCTTCTCCATACCAGTAATCATTCACAGTTGCAATCTATTAGCAACAAACACAGAGAGAGTCCCTGCATGAGCTTTACATCAGCTACACAAAGCTAAGTGTTTGGGATTCAGAAATTCTAATGCATTCATACCTCATTTGCATATTCCCCATGCTCACAGTCCTGAAACTACACCATAAAAAGGCAACTGTGTAGCAAGGGAACCTTAAAGTGAGGAGATTTGTTTATGTGAGGAACACATAAGAGGCTATTACTTTGGGATATAGCTGCACAGAAGACTATTGACCTTATGCTTGCATTTTTCAGCTATGTACTGCATATGTTGAAATGTCATTAAGAAAAATCTGTTAACATATATAAGTATATACATATATATGCATATACTATATATATATATATATATATATATATATATATATATATACATTAGTAAATGCTTCTTTTATCTGTATGTATTACTTAGAAGTGCACTGATGGCATGCACATGTTTGTCAGGGCATTCCACAGGTATACATGCTTGGCAATAGCTTAAAATTGAAGATCTGTGTTAAATCTGTAGACATGTTTCAGAGACAGTTCATTTGATAGCACTTTTAGCATTTCACTGGTAGTTTGTTAGCAAAATGTGTCATTTACCTGTTCTTTTGGAAGAGGGGGAGTAAAGTTGCCTTTCTGTTTTACCACAAACAAGGAAATGTTACTATTGTTACTCTCCTTTGTTCTGCATCCAACATTGCTTTGTATGTGAATGTACTATGTTACAACCACACAGTTCCTGTTTTTTTTATATTTCAATATCTTGGTTGTTGTTATGTTTCACCAGTGGGTAATAGTGAAATGCTACCTTTTCTGTTTTATCTGGAAACAAGTCTTTTTTAGTTATGTGATAAATATGGGCATTATCCTTCTGTTGTGTTTTAGGTCACCTAGGACTAAGGCCCAGGCGTTTCAACCCCCCCCCTTCAGTGACCCTGAGTATCAGGTCATTGTGGAAGCTTTTAGGTGACATGGTGCATTTCTGCTTGAGAGGGGATGTGGAGATGTCAGGGAGAATGAAAATGTGGCAAAAGATAGTTGATGTGAATGTGGTAGGCAGCCACAGCAGGATATATGATCAGGTGTGCCATAGGGCCACTGACATGATCTACACAAAGGAGAGCAGCTGCAGTGGCCATGATCAGATGGGTACCAGGGAGCCTGCTACAGAGCCATCACTAACAGCAAATGAAGAGTTCCTGTCCACCATCAAGGATCCAGAGAGCTCCCAGAAAAGTGCAGACCAGCATGTCCTTAACATTTTGACATTGGTGATATTGTTTCAGGGACAAGTATGTTCCAGGAGGAGCCTCCAAGTGGGCTTATGTATCTCAAT
This sequence comes from Protopterus annectens, assembly GCF_019279795.1. Taxonomy (NCBI): domain Eukaryota; kingdom Metazoa; phylum Chordata; order Ceratodontiformes; family Protopteridae; genus Protopterus; species Protopterus annectens. The sequence continues at coordinate 1,676,142,497 of NC_056728.1, read as the reverse complement.
TGTTAAATACCCTTATATAGTAAAATATTAACAGCAATACATCAGTTCTGTTTAACAATAAATTGATTTGTGTGCGGGGGGATTATAGATTAATACAGTTAACAACGCATTCTGATTTATTACACATGGGCTTGTTGAAAGTATATTTAATGAACATACAAAGGGCAAAAAGGTTTCTAAATCATTCACAATGACAGAACCCACAAAAAGGAGGTGGAGTAGCAATAATCTACCCCACATCCCATACCATAACTCCCTACTCCAATAAAATATCAAACTTTGCCAACGCTGAAGTTATAACAGGTTTACTAAAAATAAACAATCACAAGTCCATATGTATTGCTGCCCTCTATATTCCCCCTTGTGATAATATCAAAACTCATGAAAACATCCTGTCCTGGTTCTCCTCCAGTATAAAAAAATGAAACCTATATACTCAATGATACAAACATCAACTGGAATACTATTAACTCTGAAGCCCCATCCCACACAATCAACCTGTACAACATCTTCCAACTAATACAATCTCCAACCAGACCAAATAAAGATGGTACCTCTGGTACCATCATTGACTGGATCCTAACAACTCACCCAAACCTTATCACCAAAGCCAGAACATTACCTGATCCTCTCAGCGATCATCTACCAGCCTTCGCTGACCATCTCTCATCTCCACTTCATAAAGAACACCACTGCATCCAAACCTGCAACCTCTCATCTTTCAACCCTCTAACTTTCTCCAAATGCTAAAAGAGTACTGACTGGTCCCCTTTAAAACTCTTCCTCTAGATGATGCCATTTCCTACTTTAACCACTCATTCCTAACCCTTCTCAGATAGCAAGCCCCCCCTTGAACCAAACGCATCAAAACCAATCTCTGCCCATGGTTATCAAAATATACTAAACTAGCCTTGCACCAAAGGGACAAAAATGGAAACAATATCAAAAACATAAAAAGCCTAACACCCTCCTACAGTATAAGCAGCTACAAAACTCCACAAAAAAACTAATAATTAAAGACTGCAAAGCTCACTACTCCAAACTCCAGTCCTTGCACTCAACAAATCCCAAACAATTCTGAGACTCCATCTCATCCATGCTGCATCCTAGCAACAAAGAAAACCCCTGCCCAGACCCCAACCTCTCCAACCTTGAAACAGACAGTCAGTTGAACTCATTCTTCATAGACAGCATAGCTAAACTATTAGCCTCCTTTCCACCTCTCTCCTCCCCCACCAGCCCCTTCTGCCCCAACCACCGCCCCAATCATCAACTTTCCTCCACATCCTTCTGCCTCAAGTCCATCGCCACAAGCACTATAAGAAGACTTCTCCTCAAACTCAAACCCTGTCGCAATGCACCTGACAACCTTCCACCCACCTTCCTCAAACAATCTGCAGACGGCATTGCCAATCCCATCTCTATTCTTATAAATAGATCCATACAAGAATCATACATCCCTTCTATCTGGTGCCATGCTTACATCATCCCCCTCCACAAAGGTGGCAAAAATAATAATACCACCAACTTCAGGCCTAGCCTATTGCCATCCTTTCCCCTCTTTCTAAAATACTAGAGAAAACAATACAAGCACAACTCATGGCACACCTAACACTAAACAATCTACTCTCTCCTACCCAACACGTCTTCTGTCCTGGCCACAGCACGATGACTGCCCTTCTTTCCTTTCTTGAAACCATAAACCTCAAATGTGACCCAGGCAAGTTAATATCCACACTATTCCTAGATCTGTCAAAGGCATTTGACACCATTTCACACACCCTAGTTATATCCCAGCTCTCCGCCTTACACCTCTCTCCCACCACCATCGTCTGGTTTTCTAGCTACTTGTCCAACAGTCAACAAGCTGTCCAATGGAAAACTTCATCTCCCCCTTCCTTCCCACACCCACAGGTGTCTCACAAGGTTCTGTTCTTGGCCCTCTTCTCTTCAGAAAAAAACATGAAACAGCAAAAGAAGAACAACCACATTCAGGAGCCAGGAAACTGCAGATTTATTGTCTTCTTGTACCTCGGCTAAAAAAAGCCTTCACAGGAATAATTCATGACAATCAGCAGCATCTTTTTATATTGACTTCAATTAAATAATCAATTAACAAGTATAAAAGATTTAAAGAAACATCAACATTTACCATCAAGACATATTATAAAGTGAGATTCATCTCCAAATTTAAACCTCTAGGTGCAAGAGTGCCAAAGTTTAATATAAACCTACTTTCCAAGTTAAGTAACCTCTGAGGCTCCTGAATGTGGTTGTTCTTCCCTCTTCTCTTCAACCTATTCATTAACAACTTTCACCAATCCATCCCAGACTCATCTATCATCCAATATGCAGATGACTCAACAATCATCTGCTGAGCCTTCTCCCCCTCCGAGCTCCTAGCAAAAACCGAACTAGCCGTCTCCAAAACAGAAACTTGGATGCAGTCTAACCATCTGGCACTAAATGCAAATAAAACCAAACTAATGTCTTTTTCCCCTACCAAAAACTCCATTAACAAGCCACATTCACCATACAGGGTGGCGCAGTGGTTAATGCTGTCACCTCACAGCAAGAGGTTCTCCGGTTTGATTCTCAGCTGGGATGCCCTCTGTGAGGAGTTTGCATGTTCTCCCATGCATTCGTGTGGATTTCCTCCAGGTACTCCGGTTTCCTCCCACATTCTAAAAACATGCTTCTGGAGCATTTCTCCCTGTGCCTCCACTGAAAACAGGATCTGTGGAACCTAGTTGGACTTTCCCTGTCAACAAATGTTAAATAAATAATAAATAGAATAAAATCAACACCGTCCTTGAAATCGTTCCCAACACCAAGCTTCTTGGCATCATCATTATTGATGAAGAACTAAAATTTGACTCCCACATTCGCTCTGCAATCAAGAAAACCCACCAAAAGTTAGGTCTCCTCTACAGGCACAACCACTTCCTAAGGCCCTTTACCAGTCAAACTCTTGCATCCACCTTCCTACTCCCCTCCCTTATGTATGGTGCCCCTCTTTTCACCAATCTCCATATTGGCCTTTGGTCCAAACTTGACTCCTACTACCACAAGATCTCCAAATCTGTAACCAATTCAAAAAACACCTCCCACCACTGCCACTCCCTCCTCACCCTCAACTGGTTTGAACTACCCAACTACCTCAGTTACCTACAACTCACCATTGCCCACAAGCTCATCTTTAAACCTGCCAACTGCCCAGCTCTCGCTACTTCCTTAAAACCTTACATTCCTAACCGCTCACTCAGATCCAAAAACCAAAATCTCCTTCAGGTCCACAAACCTGCACAACCGCCTGGCCATCTTCTGCTGTCCCACTCCTTAGCTAAACAGTGGAACTCTCCCCCACACACCTACGCAACCTACCTAACCATACAAATTTCAAATCTCAGCTACTCTCTCATCTTTCTTCCAAATGGGAATGCCCTTGCCATGCTCCAACTTAAACCCCTCCTCCCTCATTCCACCTTGCACTGACTCACACAACTACCTCTACTAATACTTCATCCCACCCAAAATAATCCCTTTCCTACCAAAAATCAAATTTTCTCTTTAATATCAAATATACTATTATCCTCCCCATGCATAATATTTTCCTAAACTACTAATGGCTAGTAGCTATATATTTTGAAATGTTAAACCTACAACTGAGTTTATAACAAAAATATTCACTTTATGTAAATGTTGAAATTTCTGTATTGAATTATGTCTTTTCATTTTTGTCACTTTGTGACAAGCCAATTGCAAATATCATGGAGCTTATCTGTAAATGTTTAATTAGCTGTATGAACTATGTCCTTTTATAACATGTGAAATGTAACTTGCAATTATTGTGGAGCTTTTCTCCCCGGGCCTCCACTGAAAACAGACTCTTTTTGGCCCAGTGGACTTCCCCGGTCATCAAACTTAAATAAATAAATAAAAAGTTTTAAACCCTCTGTGTTACTGTTAATTGTGATGATGTCGTCTTTAACTTTTACTTAACTTCTTCCAAGACCATCATCCATGGGAGGTATAGCATCAATTGCACATGATAAACCACATAGCTTCTTTGTCAGTGGTGATGAGCATTTCAAAGAAATATATCATTTTATCCATATGTCTGATGTGGGTGTCAGGACTGTTGTGTGTATTGCTGTACAGTTTGTAGTAGTGGCACCACTGTTACTTTGTTAGCATACATTTGACTATAGTGGTGTAGCTATCAATTTTTTCCTGTGTTTGTTGCTTATTTATCACAGGTGATCCTGTCAGTGGAAGTGTATGACTCTTTCCACCTGATGTCAGAGTATCAGCAGACTCTGATGATGATGGTGGCCAAACACAGGCACAGTCGGGGGTGCAGAGGTTGAATCTGACACTTAGGTTGACATTCAGCCATCTCCTGTAATATCCTTGTATGTATCCAGTAGGCCTATGCCAACCCATTCCAGTGTGTCCTCAGATATTGGACAGGTAGAGGATGAGACACTTGATCTGGGAAGTGTGGTTACTGCTTCTTCAGTGCCTATTGACTCTGGCCATAGCCAAAGTGTGAGTGAGGTGCCATGTAGGAGGGTTGTTAGAGCTGCTCAGAGGAGGCCTGCTGTCCATCCTCCACCTGATGCAGGTGTGTCTTCCTGTGCCACTCAATGTATGTTCAGGTCTGTCATGCAGGCATAGGTATGTTCCCATAGGTCCTCCAGCAAAATGCTTAAGGTTATAGATGTAGCACAGGCTGACATGTGTGACTGCCTCCACCATGTTGCAGATTCAAGGGACTGGATGAATGACACACTGGAACGGGTGGCGTCTGTGATGAAATGTCTGCTGGGAGGGGAACAGCATCCTCATGATCATAGTTCATCACATCATCTGCTGTTAGCCGATGTGACCATGCCTGATCACGCTCCCAGATGTGACAGGCCATGGGGCCATGGTCTTGGGCATCCTCATGAGAAGAGCTCATCCAACAGACATCTCATGTTCAGGTAGCAGCAGTGCATCTATCAGTGAGTGTAGACATGCCAGTGCAACTCCTGGCAGAGCCAGTTCTCATGGTTGGGTATGACAACAATGAACTGCCACCTCTACCATGCATGGCTCGCACCTGTCCAACTTACCAAGATGTGGAGCTAGCACAGAGTTTGGCTGTGTTCATGCAGACACTCAAACACCAATTTAACCTGGAGAACCCATACAGAGACACACACACACACACACACACACACACACACACACACACACACACACACACACACACACACACACACACACAACAGTTACATGGTTCAGCCATGAAGCTTAAAGCTCATTTTGTCTCACTAGCCATTTGTTACTATATCTGAATGTCTGCCTGCTTCTTTGTCTTACCCACACACACTCACCAACCTTTAGCGTCAGCCTAGGCTTCCTGCTCCCACCCCCCCACCCCCCCCCACACACACAAAAAACACCCTGTGCAAGTGATGAAACTGTGCTATATCCCTGTTTTTTATCTTTTGGACTTGTGAAACATAACATTTGTGTCTGATACTCAGGGTGCATAGCTAACTTAGTGCTTAGTGTATCTGCATTATGATGATGATTTGGTAATTGTACCTTTGACATATTTTGGTCTTAGAAAGTTAGACAGTTGATAGAGTCAAAGTCTGAAACTGAAATGTGTCTCATTACTTTCTAACTTCTCTCTTTAATGATTTTCCAGTACAAAAGTATGGTGCTAAACTGAGGGCATGCAGGGACCATCAGTACTTTGAGAGGTATAACTGAGTGAATCATTGATGTCTGAGGCCTACTACTTGATAATGGACACATATAAGTCACATAAGTCTCTACTGTCACATGTTAAAAGTCATTTCTGTACAAATCACCCACCTTTTACTTGCTTACATTACCAAATAACAACATGCAAGGATATGCCATTCATTCATATTATTAAACAATACATTCCAGATTCAACACTTACCTTATAAATCCAGCAGTTACAACAGTTTTAGTTTGGAGATTAGTCTGTCTGATGCTAGGAGTACACAGCCATTACATGAGTAGGTAAAGGTTGTGAACATTGCCTGGAATTGATGTTACTATATGTATGTGCACAGGAGGAAGGTTTTAGATGGCGAGTGAGACTGTTATGTGTTGCCTCTTAGCCAATGCAAGGGCATACTGAGCATGCCTATGTCTGCCTACACCCACAGCAGCTGCTGGTTCCCCCTCTGACTCCTCACCTGTGTGTGGCTATGGTGACCTTGTCAATGGTAGTGGGATGTGTGCCCTTTCCGTTTGTTGATCCTGCTGAAGCTGTTTTCTCAGGATGATGTTGTGTAGCATGGCACATACAGTGAATATTTCAGTCCACATACATGGATTGTACTGCAGAGCTCCCCCAGATATATCTAGGCACTAGAACTGTGACTTCAGCAGCTCTGATATGGCATTCTTCAGCAGGTGTGTATGCATTTCTGATGGGCATCATCAGCCACTTGTCCAATGCATAACCTGCATCCATAAGTAAATGACTCTTTGGGATATCCCCTCTAGTGAACATCTGGTACAGTTGGGAGGTGTGCCAGATATGTGAGTCATGGTAACTGCCTGGGTTGCTAGAACACATGTTAAAGATGATTCCCTTGGCATTGCACATGACTTGGCAGTTAATAGAGTGGAAGCCATTTCTAGTGTGCCTCTATCCACCCTGTAGTGTCTACAATTTCCACCTCATGCAGGTTGTGAAATGTTAAACAGGGTCTGAAAACTCTTCTCCTTCTTAACCATTGCCTGTTAGCAGCAGTAGAATCATAGACTTCAGCCTGTTGCAAATACACATAAACTAAAGCAACAGCAGCACCAAACATTCCTTCTGTGTAGACTTTTTGCCTGATCTGTACTCCAATAGGTTATGGAATTTGCAGGGGAAAAACAGTAATGAGTCTACATGGTTGCTTTATAGCTTGTTGAATAGCTCTTCCATCTTGGATTGGTTGCTAAGCATACAGTTCAGCTGCTTATGTTATAATTAGTATGCCACAGTATCATCCTTGTTTGCACATCTGTACACACCATGTAGAGCCTTTTACTGAGTCCAAAACATTTTGTGATCAGCAGCATAGTGCTCACATGGTGTAAATGGACCATGTAGGCTTTATTGAATCTGGCTGAGTATTTTAAAATGAAAATTATGCAAAAAAATTTCACAGACAGAATTTTAAACAGAATTCTACAGAGCTAAAACAGAATTGTTCAGACACCATTCTACAGATAGTACTCAAAGCACAGAATTAGACACATTTAAAAGCTCATAATTCAACAGATGGAGATTTAAAACTGTGCAGAATTCAACAGTTAGAGATCTAAATAAAAATTCTCCAGATACAATTCCAAATAGATTTAATAAATTTAAACATACAGTTCTACAGATGAAATTATAACAAGGAGTTTTGCAGACATAATTTAAATACACTGTTTTAAAATTAACTTCAACATGTAGAATTCTAATTTTTAAGGCTAAATTTCTAAACAGAGAATTTCACATCTAGGATTCCAAACACAAAATTCAATAGAATTATTAGGATAAGGTTCTGAATGTAGAATTATATACACAAAATTCTACAGGTGGCATTCAAAATATATAATTCTATAAACAGAATTCTATGACTATAATTTTAAATACATAATTCAGCAGCTAGACCCTTGAGCACAGAGTTCTAATGATAGATTTTGAAAAACAGACTTTTCGAGTAAATAAAAAAAGCTTGCAGCTTAGTCTTTTTTACTCAGTGTATCATGTGACATAAAGCAGACCAGAACCTTAAAGGCAGAGATTTTAATACAAGTTTTAAGATACAATGTTAAATTAAGCCTGATATGTTAGTATTTTTGATCAATACAGGTAGTTCTTCATGGTTCCTGGTCATCTGTACTCTGTACTCATATTCTTAAAAATTATATTCTTGGGTACTTTCCTGTAACTAACACCTCCATACCCAAAATAACAATAATTTTATAGGTGAAAGTGTTATTTCTGTGCTCTCACAGCACTGATTGACAATATATGCTATAAGGTCATATAAACTTGCAAAAATGAGAAAAGGTTAACAGAAGCATCAAACATATTTGTCACCTTTTTCATCTTTTTCATTCCAAAAACTTCAAAACAAAGAAAATCTGTAATAAATCATATTCTGATGTCAGTGTCTTAACAGGCCATACACTAGGTGCTTCAATTCTTTTATAGCAGGCAACTGAATGCAGTGCAGCATTGGGTGAGAGGGTGCCACATTCCTGAATGTGCCTTCCCTTAAATCAAAGTCACAGCTGCTTGAGTTGATGGTGGCTCAAGTGATCCTATGCTACTTATCCAAAACAGAAGGGACCCTTATATATATATATATATATATATATATATATATATATATATATATATATATATATATATAGGTCTATGTTTCTTGATCGAAATTTCACAATCTCGAACAAGAAACATTGAGACCCATTAAAGTGTAAGTGCACTACATCAAAAGTGCACTTTCGCAAAAGCCGGTTCTCCAAACAGGAAAAAAACAAAAAAAATACTTTAAACAGTATTTTGCAGAGGGGGCAAGCCCCCTTGCATCCCCCACCCCCCCCTACTTAAATATACTAACTCTAAGATCGCACTACAGTGGGGAAAAGGATATATTTCCTTATCCCCACTGTAATATGCTTCGGAGAACCGGCTTTTGTGAAAGCGCACTTTCGATTTAGTGCACTTTCGCTTAAATGGGTTTGATCTTCTGGTTGTCACGAAAATGTGTTTTTGACAATCAGAAGTAGACCTATATATATATATATATATATATATATATACATATATATATATATATATATATATATATATATATATATATATATACATACACAGTAAAAACTAAATGAAAACTCCAGCCAAGCTAGAACTTCCAATGAGTGACCTCCCAAACCTCCTGTGACAGAGGCACATGGGATATATGCAAATGACCCTTATGAACATCAGGTGTTTCAGCCATATGGCGATTCTGATTGCCCATGACTTTTATGTTTGAAGTCATTTTAATGGATAATTTCAGGCCAGTAAAGCCAAACCCCACTAGCTATAGATATGCATATTTCGGCCCTGTTATGACATCATCAGCATAGCACAAGCAGAGTGTCTGACTAAGCATAAGAAACACAGGGTTGTTATACCCAGCTGATGTCCATTATCATTAGGGTGACTGCAAAATATCCCAACTAACAAATTAAAACAAAGAGTGAGAAGGTCACACTGAAAAACCAATCAGTAAAAACTAAATGAAAACTCCAGCCAAGCTAGAACTTCTAATGAGTGACCTCCCAAATCTCCTGTGACAGAGGCACACACACACACACTCACACACACACACACACACACACACACACACACACACACACACACACACACACACACATATGCACATACATATACACAACACATTTACACATTTACATATCTACATTTTTTATTTAGTTCTGAAAAACATTTCAACTAGCATATATCCAGCACTTTCAGTTTCCCCATGGCATTTTGTATTACATTTGCTACATCATATATATCGGGTTGTGATAGAGATATAAACTGAAGTACCTCAGCATCCTACATCAGAGGGCTTGAAATTATACAAGTTGAAAACATACTTTATGAAGTTGATGAAAATTTCTAATAATTTCATTTGAGTACCTATTTATATAAGGCTGTATATAAATGCATTAGGATATTGTATTAAAGTATAAAGCAATAATTTCCAAATCAGTCACTAAATCGGTCACTATATGGACGGTGCAGTGGTGTAGCAGTAGTATTTTCACCTCAGAGCAAGAGGTTCTCTGGTTCAATTCTTGGCTGAGGTGCCTTCTGTGTGAATTTGTATGTACTCCTATATTCATGTGGGTTTCCACCAGGTGCTCTGGTTTCCTTCTACATTACAAAGACATGAACTGGAGCATTTCTCCCCAGGCCTCCACTGAAAATTGGTTTAGTTCCAAGTCAGACTTTCCCGGTAAATAAATCATTGTTGATGAACAATTTCTTTGTGAGTTATTGGGGTGTGTATCTGTAAGGAGCAAAAATAAACTGATGTAGACCACAGAAGCAGCATAATCACTTAACATTATAGGCCCAGTACTCAACACAAGGGAGACACAGTGGTACAATGTCCATAGGTCTGTCTGTGTATGTGGTATGTGTGATAAATAAGAAAGCTTTAGCAATCTATTTCCATTGCCAACCTGCTAGAGATTGCTTATGTGGTCAATATGAGAGTTAGATGTGACTTGATAGCACTAGATGAGTGGATGGATGGATGGATGGATGGATAGACTCTTAAGAAATGCCATTAATAAATGATACACAAATGTTTAACATCAGATTAACCAACACTAAAAATGACTTTGAAAGGAACACCACAAAAAGTTTTACGCGTTTCGTCCACTTTTAATAAGCTTGAACTTCTTCAGAAATATCATGTTCACTGAAATGATGTTTTAAATACTATTTCATTAGATCACATGTACCTTAAACCGACCAATCAAAAAATCAAATCAGTTTAAATAATTAAAGTATATAAAATACATAAAATACAACTAACCACCAAGAAAACTGTCGTTAATCATAACAGTATAATATAAAAATGTAAAAATATAAAAATATTGATCTATATTAACTTTTTCCAAAACAGAAAATGTAAATTTCTTAAAATCTGAGCAAATAATTAAGAATATTATTTCTGTTAATTGGAAGGTTATTTTGGGTAACAATGATTTGAGTAGGGTTATTGGACAAACACCTGTGTTTACATACAAAAAGACTGTGGGCAGGATTCACAAAGCCTCCGTGTAAGAGTTACAAGGCTTACACGGAGGCTGCAGTTAAACGGTGTGACGTCAGCATGTCATGCATATGCATGAGGGCATGCTGAATCACACCTAAGGCTTACACGGTCCGTGGAAGACAGTAGGGGGCATGTCCGTAGGCCGAGCCCTGCAAGCGGACACGCCCCCAGAAGAGTAAAAGTGCCTAAAGTAAACCCCCACGACAGAGTACATGGAAATGTGAATAAACACAACACAACACATGCCCCCACAGACTATGAAGATAAAATTATATAAATGAACATGTTATATTTTTTTTAAATTGTAAAGATGTTTGCCCGTGAGTGCGCTCGTTTGCGCGGGCGTGCCCGTAGCTCAGCCACAGTTAGCAGTAAGTGGAAAAGCATATAAGAACTAACTATGCCAAGTATGCCAAAAAGCAATAGCGTAGCGGTAGAGACATTGGCTGAAGAGCAGGCAGTCATGGTTCGACCCCCCACAACATCAATTTTTATTTTTAGTGAAATAAGCATGAAACAAGTCCCTGACATATATGTACACATATAAAATTATATTTTATGTAAAATGTAATGAAATAGGCCATTTATGTTGAAGAAATGTGAGATAACAAAATAATAAAGAATGCCAGATGTGCCTATAGCTGAGCTACAGTTTAACAAGCTGAGTGCATCTGCCCGTAGGTGAGCAGTGGTTTAACAGGTGTAAAATGAGTGCCCGAAGGTGAGCAGTAGTTTAACAGGTGTAAAAGGAGTGCCCGAAGGTGAGCAGTAGTTTAACTGGTGCAAAATGAGTGCCCGTAGGTGAGCAGTGGTTCAACAGGTGCAAAATGAGTGCCCATAGATGAGCCATGGTTTAACACGCTGAAACTGTGTGCCCCTTGCTGAGCTGAGCGTAATATGGGTGCTGACAGCCAAATAAAGCGTAAACCAGCATAACTGTTTGCGCGGAGCTGCGCACCGCGCCAACAAGCTAACCGACGGGCAACGTTGAGCAAGCTGTAACAAAACTGCCTTTACACAGACACACCTCCTAGCCTGTCTAGACAGTCATAAAATATAAAAAGCAGTTATCAGGTTCGAACCCAGGATACCATGCACCATAGTCAAGGTACTAAACCACTAAGCCATGACAGCTGTACTTAGAAATGCAGTAATAGCAAATATATAGGAATGAGTAGAAAGAGGAGCATGACAAAGCAGGTTTTGTGAAGCTGATATAATTCCAAAATGGCCAATCACAGATAAGTGCAGGAAAAACGGCATATATAAGCCCCATAGGCGGGAATACACAGCATAACCGATTGTAGAACTAACTTGCAGCCAGAATGTCAGGAGTAGGTGAGGGTAGTTGCTTCTGAGCACAGAGGTGGTGCATTGAGGAGTCCAGATATATGGTTTGGCTCCTTGTCCAGAATCATGAGGCCCAACTCATGCAGGGCCAGGTCCTGTGGGGAGCATATAGGGCTGAGGCGTGGGACTGGTTGGCTCATGATCTTACCAGTGCCACAGGGATTCCAAGGACTGGTGAGCAGGTCCATCACCACCATGTGGACCTGAAGAGATGCAAGCAGGACCAACTGAACCTTTGGATCCAGGAGGCCCAGAAAATGCCCAACACCCCACTATTGAGTAAGTTACATCTAATTATGTATGTAAGAAATGAACCTAGCTGATATAATGGAGATGTGTATTCCAATATTACTTTATTTATATTACAGCTGCAGCTGTCCGTTCTGAGAACCGCAGAGCCTATGGCGATAGGCTGGTGTGGTTGCGCCACCAGGCAGGTCAGTAATCCTCTCCCTGTAACTGTAAATAAATATAAAAGTATGACAGTTAGCAAAAGAGTGCAGTGTAGCCACTAAGTAATAAAATGTGCAAGTAACAGTGTAAGAGTGTTTGCGAGTATTGCTTGATTACAAAAGTGTGTTGCAGTCTGTAATCCAAACAGAAAAATGAAAATGTCTGAAATAAAGTCTGAAATAAAGATGCCCCACCTGTAATATAATAGTACACAACCTGCAGCAGGCTGAAAAGTACAGCTGCAGAAGATGAGCAAAACACATGTGTGAAATATATCCCTGTTGAAATACTGAAAAATGACAGAAGTGAGACTGTTGGAAAGGATTGTAATAACTACAGGTAAAACATGTCAATAAAGCCTAGAAGTAAGTACCATCCTGAATTGTAAAAATAAAACAAGTGAGAGAGTGTGAGAAAGAGTTATGAATCCACCAATAAAGTAGTAATAACTCCTGAATAAAGTATACTGCAGTCAGTACAGAATGAAATGAATGTGACAAGCAGAACCAAACTACGAAATGTGTTCAAAATGTTTCTGCAGCTGGAATGTGTATCCCAAAATCTAGATATGTTGCTCTCAGTCTGCAATATGCAGATAGCATGATTGTCTGAAATACCAAACATCCACAGTTGTCTATAGCTATATAAAGCAAATATAGCAGGATGATGTAGCTGAACAGAGCCAGATATGAACGTGTATGAATAAAAATGAAAATGTATATTGATGTAGCAGTAACATTCCTATCACCAACTTGAAGTAGTTATCACATAGGAAACTGTAGGTAGAACTGTAGTGTGTATATACCTGCAGCTATTAGAAATGTACAGCATATGTATTGGTAATTGAAGGTGTTAATTATATTTTCTTCACCCTACCGTATAACCACATATAATCCATTCCATGTGAAACTGGTATGTGCAATCACAATTAACACCCCTAGACATTTGTCCTGTTGGGTCATACATATTTGCATGTACGTTGATGCATCTGCCCTGTTCATACATCCAAACCTGATGGCCTGTTGCCATCAGTCAACCCTGCATGTTGTTGGACTGTGTATTGCTGTTCAAATTATGCATGTGTTATGCTCGCTGTTCAATGGTGTGAATATCTGGCTGTTTGGTTAATGGGAATACTAATGCATGCTGTTACAACTAATTGCAAATGGTATTGTATGTTACTAACCCAAACTGTCATGACATAATGCAAAACATAGCACGACAGGGAAGGCGGGTTCCAGCGGACCCACCTCTCCCACCTCTGCTGGCGAGTGCACCTGGCAGTAATGCCCAGTCCGGACCCTCCTCCGGTGGCCCTGTGCCACCTGCGGGTGGAAGCGCTGCAGGGGATGGGGCTCGTCCCCCCTCTGCAAGTGTGGCCAGAGGAGAACCACCAATCACCCTCAGTAGCGTCCGGACTGTGGTGAGTAGGGAGATCCAGGAAGCTGTTCTTGGGCCCCTATGCCAGCTTGAGGCACAGGTGGCACAACTAACGGGCATGCCTGCTGCCCGGCCTACACAGCCCCCAGCACAGCCCCGTCCTGGGCAGTGAAGGCACAGTGGCAACTGCTCATGGGTGGGGATATCAGTTCCACTGTTGCCATCTGTGGGCTCATGGGCTCTGGATATCCAAACATCCGTCCCCGTCAATTGTGTAACCCCCCCACACGTGTCATACACCGCCCCTGTATGCATCTTGTTTGTCTTGTCTGTTGACCTACCCAACCTACCTCCCCAGCTATACCGACTTCCTTTACCTGACATACCACTCTCACCTGAAAAAAAAAAAAGGGCACTCTGTACCCACAAAAAAATTATGCCCCATACATAGCTGCCCACTTCGCACACATGTCTGCTGGACATGGAAACTGTCAATTACAACTGGCTGTACAACAAGTATTATTGTTGTCCTTACACCTCTCTCAGGGGTAGAAGGTTTCAAATCTCACACCAAATTACAAACATATGCACAGCTGTTGCTGATGAAGAAATGGGCAGCTATGGGCCTTACCTACATCCCTCCTGCAAAACCCAAGCTTGTTTCCCTACTGTCTTACCCTCTTTGTGACCCCTTTTTCACCACTTTCCTGTCTCCCCATTTTCATTTCTTTCATAGAAAATAGTGCGGGTGTGCGCACGAGTAAGCACTTTTAAGCGGTTGTAAGCGGGTGTGCGCAGAGCTGAACGCCAGTGCGCATGCGGGAGCCCCACGCAAACCAGCGCTAACCCAGTTACAACTGCTTAAAAGTGCCTTAGTCACTCTGAATGACAGGTCCTGTAGTCTGTTCAAAAGCAAAATAAAATCCCACTGTCAGTCCCGAACCCAGGACCTTGGAAACAGTAGTCTGCATGACTTACCACTAAGCCATGACTGTTATATAAGAACATTGTGCTAGAATAAATATATCATTCAATAGTAGGAATGAATGTAAAGGGAATATAGGATGTGTAGTACACAAAGCATGTCATGTATATTTACTGTCAAATCTAGTGGATTTCTATAATAGTAGTGTGCGAACAGAAACAGCCATGCTAGTTGGTAGCTAGTAGGTAATAATGTCACTGTAGCACCTTGCAAGCCACACACATACTCACAGCAGGATAATCACTGCCCATACCCCACAACCTCTTACAGGAACACATCCACACCAAGTAATAAAATATGTGGAGCAAAGGGCCAAAAACAGGGACACATTCCAAATAATGTTACAACAAACTTAGACAGTTCAGAGAGTAACTGGTTCTGCATTTTGTTGGATGTTTGGAAGGGTATGAAGTCTGAAACCTAAATGTTTGTCACTATAGTCTGACTTGAGCCCAGAGTGATTTGCCAGAAAGAGCTGTTCATGAGATATTGACCAAAATATGAGGCAGAAATGTGGACAACCTGCAAATATTTGTACACTTGAGAGGTCTGACACTGCCATATTTGAATAGTTAAGAGCCTAGACATAGCAACAGTGACTGAGTTACAGGGATGCCCCACAGACTCCATGTGAAATGTACAAACAGACCACACTGCATGTTGTAACACCCTAGCAGATATAGCAAGCATTCCAAGGTGTGAATGTACATGGAAAATAGGAAAGCCACAGCAGCACACTACAGTCAGGACACCTAGCAGGCATACAAGTAGTGACTGTAAAGGACAAATATTGAAGCCATAGCAACAAAGTGCAAGAGCCACTGCTATACACCATTTACACCACATGTCCCACAGGAAAGCACACACACACATTAACAGTAGTAGTAGTCTTAGGTGTCAGTGTACATACACAGTTAGTACAGGAAACTGGAGAAATGAATGGAGAAATGATAATCTACAACACAGCCGGAAATATGAGAGAGATACCAACTTTTACACTCACAGAACAGTGTCCACAGCATACCAGCATGGTCCCTGCCCTTAAAATCTGAAAGGGCTACGCCTATCTCACATACCTTTTTATAGCACTGTTCTGAAATCACAGTGAGAACTGCAATCAGTAAACAACTGGCTGCATGCAATTAGCAAATGCTGGCTAACAATTGGTGCAGAGGCCATCACATGGACATATGCAGATACCTACAAAAGCATGCTGTACTCCCAGTCCACACATGCAATACTTTCATTGCACCCTGAGGAGGTAGTGAGAGACAGAGAGAGAGAGAGACAGAAAAAAACAAAACTAAACATACACAAACAAAACTGGTCAGCAACAGCTACCTGAAAGCTGACAACTGGCAAGTGGAGCAGCAGGACACAAAACCAGACAGCAACACAAGCAGCTGTGACAAACACAGGTAATGTAAAGTAATACTATAAAAGTCTACATACTGTGAACCCTCCATATGTGTCATTGGTCTGTATCCATATGTATATGAAGATGTGCAAAGGGCAGGGGACATACAGCAACTATCAGTGAAGGCTGTACATACATTTGTATGTGAGAGCATCTATGTGCACATATCAATGTAGGTTGAATGTAGGTTGTAGTGCAATGTACAAAGTAGGTTTCACAGTTATGTATGTTTAGCAGTATGTTAGTGTGTGTATACAGTATGGTAAACAAACATGTTGATATACCTATCTATCATATGGATATGTATGTATGTCAAAATATGTATGTATGTATATTTATATATATATATATATATATATATATATATATATATATATATATATGTAATATGCATATATGTATACATACATAGAGAGAGATGTAGGAATACATAGACAGATGTAGATAGATAGAATATGTACAAACATATATATGTAATACACACATGCAGATATAGATATATGTAGATACATGTATATAGACAGACAGATCTGACTATCTACAGGTATGACTGTATATGACAACCTCACACACCCCCTGTCCCACCCCCTCTGTCACTCTCACACCCTCTCTGTCACACACCCCCCTCTCTCCATATCTATAGCAATATATGTAAATCAATATATATATTTATATATATATATATATATATATATATATATATATATATATATATATATACGTGTATATGTATACAGACAGATATATATATATATATATATATATATATATATATATATATATATATATATATATATACATATAGATATATCTATATATATATATATATATATATATATATATATATATATATATATATATGTATAGAGAGAGAGAGAGAGATGTATATATATTCTGAGTGAGGCACATGTGTACAGATGTATTGCAACAGGTGCCTGGTGATAAAGGCATGGAGTGAACACCAGTGTCAGAACTGGAGTACCATACCCCATTTCAAATCACCTACACCAGTAACCACCAGATATGTGATTGGCTGCCCACCACTGCATGTGTCAGGGATGAACAGGGTCATAAATGTGTACAATAGTCCCCCCAATGATATTCACAGTGGCACACTATTCCTGGAATACCTGCACATGGTATGTGTCAGCAGACATGGTGTGTCAGCTACGGACATGTAGGTCAGTGTACCCCTCCACACCACATAATGGCTGCCATGGTATGTACCTCACATGACAGCTACAGATATGGAGAAGGACACAGTGACATGTACAACACTGTGACAATCCACTCAAACACATTACCAATGCACAGTGACTGACAACACCACAGAGTACACACATACTACCCACATAGAGGTTACCACTCCTGGATTTACATACTTAAGTCACACCCATGACAGATGTCCAACAACCATAGTAACACCTCACACCATCCACAACCTAAATGACTGCTGTGTGTCATCTGTGCCACTGCAATAGAGAGCACATGGTGGAGGTACAGGTTCCTACCCACAGATAAGACATACCCTGCAATAAACCACACAGTGTTAAGAAGCAAGACTCCCCATGAGTACATGTCACACATACCCCTGCTGAATGTTAGTCAGATAGGTAATATGCCATATGAGTCACCCTGTGTAACTGTTTGACAGCAGCAGGTACCATCCCACCACATGTGTCACAATGGTCAGGGTAGCAGAACAGTATGCTGCTGTAGTCCCAGGGGCAATCGCATAATGTATAGTATTGTATTGTAATGTATTGTATTGTGTTGTATTGTATTGGTATGTAGAGGCGCCTCCTTCG
Organism: Protopterus annectens; assembly: GCF_019279795.1. Taxonomy (NCBI): domain Eukaryota; kingdom Metazoa; phylum Chordata; order Ceratodontiformes; family Protopteridae; genus Protopterus; species Protopterus annectens. The sequence goes on along the minus strand of NC_056728.1, from coordinate 1,676,124,242 downwards.
TGGAGTGGAACCACTGCTGCTGTGCGCCAGTGTACAGGTACATATCCTGTAGTCAGGCTAGTGTTACATAGCACTTCTATATGTGTGTTTAGCTCCTCTTGGAGTTCATGTAGCATGCAACCGGGGATACCATCAGGTCCCATTCATGTTGTGTATTCTGCTTTCCTGAGGGCGGCTCTCACCTGGACATCTGTGATGACAGGGAGGTTACAGTCAGCTGGGATAACTATGTCTTATTTTGGGGGAGAGGGAGGGGTGAAACCTGCACTGAACCTGTCTGTCACAATGTTGACAATATCTGTGGGTTCAGTGAATTATTTGTTGTTGTGTATTAACTATGAGCATAGTGGAGGGTTTCTGACCAGGTTGCTAACATAACTGAAGAAGGCCTTGTGGTTATCTGTAGTGTCCCTGTTGATTTCCCTCTCAAAGTTGCCCATAGATGTTTGTATGAGGGAAAATAGATCCTTACTAGTGCTGCTCAGACATGCCTTCCCTTTATGGAATTATGCTCTGTCTTGCAGTAGCTTCCATCTTTTGTAATACAATCTGTCTATGGCAGGGGTCCACCAGACAGGATGCTGTCCCTTTGTGGAGAGTGTCGTGGTCATATATGGGATTGCATGATCCATGCATTCTCGGAGATGTCCGTAGAAATCATTTGTGAAGGGGTCAGCATTGTGGGCTGTGTCTTCCACTGGCCCAGTGGGCTGAAAGGATACCATGTCACTGTTACAAAGTGTAAAGTTTGCATTTGCAATGTTATTCACTATAGTCGTTTGTGCTGGTGGTGGAGGTGGGATATGTATATCCAGGGCAATTAGTTTGTGGTCAGCTCACAGTAGTTGATGATGTAGCCCATACAGTACCTAGATACAAACCCCCAGAGTGAGGAGGTGCTCTGGACCTGAATCAGTGTTCTGACTGCTGGGGTTTGGTAGTATGTCGTATGGAGTGTGCCAGGTACTGTTGCACAGTTGCTGGCTGAGCACTGATACCTGGCCATTTACATGTGTATCCACCAGTAGACAGACAGATGCTATATATGTGAGATATGTCATATCATAACAGTCGAGTAGCATGTGTAGTATGTGTGCCAAATTCTGCTGACATATATTGCTGATATCATGTTATTTCCTTTTTCAGGAACATGGCTCACCCGCGAAATCCAGCTTACTCCGCAGCTGAGGATGAGGAGATACACCAGAGCCTGGTGCGAGATTATGCAATACTCTTTTCCCGCACCAGCCAGAATCAGCAGGAGAGGGCTGCACTGTGGCAAGACCTGGTCCGTCGGGTAAATGTCATAGGCACGCATAATAGGACATATGAGCAGGTACGACATCACTGCAGTGATTTAATCAGAAATGTCCATCAGCGTGCATTGGATATCCACAGGCAACAGGTCGCCACAGGTGGTGGGGTGGCTACACATCCCCCACTCACCAGACTGGAGGGACTACTCATGAGTGTAGTGGCTCCAGTCTGCCAACAACAACAACAGCAGCAGACATGCATTATGATGGAGGCTGGAGCCACGCAGCAGCAAGACTATGAGCATGCAGGTAATATGCCATATGTATAGTCGACTGTTGTGTACACTGGTAGTTAATGCATGTGTGAGGTGTGTCCTTGGTTTGTAGCTGTCATCATAGTATTTAATGTGCAAGTGTGATATCCTCAATATCAGCAGCTGACCTGTGAAAGGCGACTGTTGTACTACTGACCTGCATCATACTCAGTAACAATGGCACAGTTGTGCCCACTGACATTAGTTTCCTCACTTCTGCAGGTTCCTCCGGTGTAACAGCAATGCAGCCTATCCATGCTGGTGAGTGTGTATTAACAATACCTTTAATAGTCTTGATAGTAATAGTAATATTAGGCTCACTGAGTAGTGCACTGTGTATGCATGCAGGTGTGTCTGTGTCTGTGTGTTGATATCTCACATACTGAGTAGTGTACAACTGTGTGCAACTGTGTGCAACTGTGTGCATGTGCACGTGTGCATGTGTGCATGTGTGCATGTGTGCAACTGTGCATGTGTGCATGTGTGCATGTGTGCATGTGTGCATGTGTGCACCTGTGCACATGTGCATGTGTGCATGTGTGCACCTGTGCATGTGTGCATGTGTGCACCTGTGCATGTGTGCATGTGTGCATCTGTGCACTTGTGCATGTGTGCATGTGTGCATGTGTGCACCTGTGCATGTGTGCACCTGTGCATGTGTGCATGTGTGCATGTGTGCACATGTGCATGTGTGCATGTGTGCATGTGTGCACCTGTGCATGTGTGTATATGTGCATGTGTGCACCTGTGCATGTGTGCATGTGTGCATGTGTGCACATGTGCACATGTGCATGTGTGCATGTGTGCATGTGTGCACCTGTGCATGTGTGCATGTGCACATGTGTGCACCTGTGCATGTGTGCATGTGTGCACCTGTGCATGTGTGCACGTGTGCATGTGTGGACCTGTGCATGTGTAGATGTGTGCATCACTGGTAATATTGTGTAGACAATGTAAACTGTGTTTCCTATTTCCCTCCCACAGGTTCTGGTGCTGCTCTGGTGTCATGCAGCAGGGAGCCTGAATCAGGTGCCATGGGTACTGATAATGATGACATCTGTGTAATGGCACAGGAAGGTATGCCAGGGTCCGTCATTGGTCAGCCGATTGACAGTACACAGCTGTCAACCCCATCAATGCGCACAGTTATCCTGCCAATACACCCTTTGTCACCAATGTCCCTAGGTGATAGACAGCATACAGTGGGCATTGACCAGGGTAATGTGGTATCTGTGGCACATGCGTCCCCACACAGCAGCCATGGGCATGGCCCTGAGATGGTACCACACAGACAGATGTCCAGGGGTTCTTGTGGGAGCATCCATGGGCGTACTGCCCCTGTCATACGTGCCCACAGAGGTCTTACAACCTCAGCTATGTTTTGGGCTGTCATGCAGGCACAGTCACGTATGGAACGGTACACCCGACAGGGTCTGAGGGAGCTGACAGCATGTCGCACTGCCATGACTGACAGTATGCGTGACATTGCGGCTGCCATCCGTAATTTCACCGATGTCATAGACAGACATTGTGGGGACATATTAGACCGGTTCCACAACTACATGTCCATGAGCCAGGGCGATGGTGGACGGTTGAGGAGTCGACGTGGGCGTATGCCAGCAACAGCAGCAGCTGACAGTTGTCGCGAACGACAACAGGGCCGCGGCCGCCCCCATAGTGCCAGCAGCAGCCCCAGCAATGCTGGGTCTGTGCTGTCATCAGACCACCCCAGGAGACAACGTGCATGTGGCTCTGGCCAGGCCCGACAGGGATCTGTGTCCAGTCAACGAACACCTGCTTCTGATGACAGTACCCAGTCTGGGTTGGTACCGGATACGATCCATAGCACCCCTGCAAGGCACAGGTACTGTGTCCGTGGCCAGAGACACTGATCTGTATGACCTGGCAGGTACAGTCTGTGGCTGTCCACAAACACCAGTATATGGCAGCCATGAGGTGGAACTGTGTGCATCCATACACACATGTGAATTGACAACACCTAGGGCTACCGCATACACGCACACACTGCATCAACATAGCCCCACCTTGTACTGTTGTCCCTCACCAACACACATACACATACATGTCAATTGGTGGTATCGGTGGCTGACTCAGGCATACCAAGTTCACACCCTGTGCATATGATGAAACTGTGCCACCTCCTGCAATCTGTAACATCAGTGCAGGTACAGGTTAACATGTTGCTGATGCACAGGGTGACTACATAGACGTGTAGTAATAGTATCATGTTGTTAACAGTACTGTGTGCTGATATAATTGTGGGTATATCACAGCATGCCTGATGCAGTAAGGGTATGATTGTCATGTACTGTTGTCTACACCCATGGTACCATAGTGTATCATCTGCACATGTTGGCATACTGGTGGTAAGGATGTCAACAGAAGGCTACATACATAGGTAGCACAGGGGATAAGGTAATGAAAGTATTGATATGCAATGATGGACATGTAAACTGCAAGTGGCATGTTGCCCACACTGGACTCTGCAATGCGGATGTTTGAGGATGTTGATATGTGTGCAGTACTACACAACTGGTACAGGACACATAGGAGCACCCTAGCACTGCAGGCTCACATCTCATACCATGCTAGACAGCCCCAACACACAAAGCTAACTGTCACAGGAGGGAGAGTCCCCGTACATGTCAGGGATACTGTGGTGGCAGGCCAGGTAGTATACATCCTACTAAGTATGGAACCACTGAGTGAGGGCTCAGTGTCTGTTATTTGACATGTGCATTACTGCAGGTATGAGCACATGGGTTTCCATCCAGTTATTGTACATCCTGATGGTACATGGTGTGCGCTGAGACTGGACCCTAGCCATCTGACCTGTGTATTTCCATGCACATGTGCATAGTGCCTGCATATTTGCAGTGTTACCTACTGGAAGTGGTACAGCTTGTTTGTTGTACAATGGACTACATGCAGCCCTGCTTACTGTAGCTTTATTTGCATGCATGTTTGCTTGCAGTTACCCTGGAATACTGATCCCACCTGCAATGCAGAGTTACAGAGCTTCTGTGGACTCCTAGTGACATCTGCATAGCTTACTATATGTATGTCCATGTCTGACTTGACAGAACGTCACTGTTTGTCCTGTTCATATGTACGTTGCCTGTGACACATTGCATATGACTTACCTGGCATTTGTCCACGTGAGCAGTCATATATGCCACTGCTAACTAATCACAGGCACTACACCCTCACATACTCACCCTCTGTTGAACCACCTGCTTCACTAGGGACGGCTTGCACCTGTCTCCCCTGGGCTTTCGGATATTGGCAAAGGCTCTTGCTACCCCCATAGTGCCTTTGTTAGGCAAGGCTCAAATGACAAACCCACCTCCATAGGTATCACAAGGGATAAGAAACTAAGAGTAATGCTACTCAACGCCAGAAGTCTAAACCTCAAGATGCATGCACTCAAAGCTCTCCTTAGCATGGAGAACATCGATATCTGTGCAGTAACAGATACCTGGTTCAGGGCTACCGAGAGCACCCCAGCACTACCAGGTTATACCTCATACCATGCTTTTCAGCCCCAAAACTTGGACCGAACCACAAAAGGAGGGGGAGTATTGATATTCATCAAAGATACCCACACCTCCAGGTTGGTGGCAAAGCACCAAGCATCACAGACTATCCATGTGCAACTAACAGTGGGTAAAACTGCCTTCCAGGTTATAGCCTGCTACAGACCACCCTCCCAAACCGAAGAACCACACTCGGCCTTCCTGAGAACAGTGGAAAATATGAAGGTCTCTCCAAACACCATTATATTGGGCGACTTCAACTACACAAACATAGACTGGGAGCATGACTCTAGCTCCAACACCCTAGCCCAAAGATTCCTAGAATTTATGAACTCAAATGCTATGGAACAACTTGTTACCACTCCCACAAGAGGGAAAAACATACTGGATCTGATCATCACCAACATGGGGACTCTATGCTCCAGACCAGAAGTGTATCCCTCACTGGTAAGATCAGACCATAAACTAATCTCACTGGATATTCACATCCCGACCCCACCCCCTGCCCAGAAAACCACAGTGAACAACTTCTCTAAAGCAAATTCACACTCCTCAAAACCGAGGTGGAAACCTTCAAAGCCCCCGGGCCTGTGGAAAATATGGCCCAGACCGCAGATTCCTCTATAAACGCATTCTATGGACACCTTCAGGAATGCATGGATCATGCGATCCAAAATAAAACCAAGACCCAATCCTCCAAAGAAAGACGTCCTGTCTGGTGGACCCCAGCCATAAACAAACTATACAATAGAAGGAGGAAGCTACTAAATGATACAGCAAAATCCCAAAAAGGGAAGTCATCACTGATAAGTATTAGCAAAAACTACGGGCACACATAAAATAGTCTAAGGCCAACTTCGAGAGAAAATTGCACAGGACACTAAGGATAATCACAAGGCTTTCTTTAGTTATGTTAGGAACCTGGGTGGTAATTCCCAGATATGCTCAGAGGTAGTCCAAAATGTCAAAAGAAACACTGAACCCACAGACATTGCCAACATCCTAGCTGACAGGTTCAGCGCAAACTCCCCCCCCCCCACACCAAAAGGGCAATTATTTATCCCAGCACAGTGCTGCCCCCCTGACATCTCAGATGCTCAGGTAAGAGCTGCCCTCTCTAAAGCAGAAAACACAGCATCAATGGGACCAGACAGTGTCCCGGCCTGTGTCCTACATGAACTCCAAGAAGAGCTACACCCAAACATAAAACTACTGTTCAATCCCAGCCTTACTACAGGATATGTGGCCAAAGAGTGGCGTACAGCAACAGTGGTCCCTCTCCATAAAGATGTTGCCTCAATGGATGCTGGACACTATCGCCCCATAAGCCTGACTAACTTGGTCTGCAAAGCTATGGAAAGGATCATCATGGACCCCATAAATAAAGATATTGGGGACCTACAGACACTGGATCATACCCAGTTTGGCTTTGTTAAGGGTAGATCCTGCCTATTAAACCTGGTTGATTTCTTTGAAACAGTCACCAAGGCCATTGACGAGGGGAAGGTGGTCCACACAGCCTACCTGGACCTCGCAAAAGCCTTCGATACAATACCCCACTCAGGCATTCTAGAGAAGCTCACCAGCTTAAATATAAACCCCTATGTCACTAGATGGATTGCACACTGGCTCAAGGACAGAACCCACATGGTTAGAATTGCTGGAGCCATGTCAGACTCCAAACCAGTTACAAGTGGTGTCCCACAAGGCTCAGTCCTGGGACCTCTCTTGTTCGGTATATATTTCTCGGAGGTACAGGCCAACACGGAAGGACTGTGGCTGACGAAATTCGCAGATAACTGCAAACTGGGCGCCATACTTGACTCTCCAGCCGACACAAGCATCCTCCAAAAGGGCCTCATAGAATCAGACAACTTGTGCCAGAGCCATGGCCTCAAGCTGAATGCCAACAAGTGTATAGTCATCCCCTTTGGCAAAAACAAAGTGCAGACAAAGTAACACATAGGTGGTAATCCATTAAGTACAGAAGAAGTAATTAGGGACCTGGGGACCCAAGTTGATAGCAATCTCTCATTTGACAACCACGTGGCCAAAGTGGTTAGAAAAACATTTTATATAGCCCACCTCATCATGAAGGGATTCACATCTAGATCAGGGGAGGACATCGTGCCTCTTTACTCATCCCTCATCAGGCCCATAATTGAGTACAATGCCCCTGTTGGGATGTACCTTACCAGACACCTGCAGCAACTGGAAAGACCCCAAAAGTATCTCACCAAGAGGATCAAAGGGCTCAAACAGATGCCATATTCTGACCGGTTAAAGAAACTCCAGCTCTACTCAGTGGCATACCGCCTGTTCAGAGGCGATCTGTGCCTGACGTATAAAGCCATGCCCAACCTGGAATTAATGGGCATGCTGCACCTCAGAATATCCAAATCCCATCGAGCTACGCGCTCGAGAGACTTGAGCATCAGCACTGAAATAAATAGGACATGCTGGAGGGACAGATTCATAACCCAGAGGCTCCCTTCACTCTGGAATAAAATCCCAGTCCAGGTTAGGCAGAGTCCCTCACTGACTCTCTTCAAGAGGAATCTTGATGAGTGGATGGGACATCGTAGGTTTACCCCGGGTATCACTGCTGTGTCACTGTTAGACAGAGGCACAGTATACTAACCTCAAAAAAGGGCATAGCAAGATAAATTTACAATGGGTGGCGAAAGCTAGACACATTCTGGCTAGGTTTATAAATGCCCTAGGGCAGATAGCCTAGTATGAACCTATGAACCTATGAACCTATGTACCTTGTTCCCCATTGGCCCTATGTGCTGTTAATCACCATGGCAATCACAATACTATGGTAGCATGTGCAAAGGTCACTTGTCAGTCACCTCTATGGTACAGTTGTGGGATATGTGGGTCATGTGGCAATGTCACAGCTGCCACATGTACACAGTCAATCCTCTCCCCTACACATGGACATACAACACATGTATGAGATGCAACCACATAGCCAAACTGGGGACTAAGCACTCTGAAACCAGTACTGGCATAACCTGTCAGGTGGCATGAAATACCACAGTGACTACAATATCAGTCTGATGTAGACCTACACTGACAGCAATATAAACATGTGAACACACTGGGCCATTCGTTGAGCCTAAGAATAGCATCCTGCCTGAGCGGCAGACACCTCTGCAGCTGGCACACAGGCATACGTTATGCCAGAACACAGCACGCATAACACATAGCACACAAATCCTGTGTGCCAAACAGTCACAGCCTGTACGGCTAGACAACACACCTGCTACAGTTGTGTTAGGTACCTTTATTGTCCGGTACAGTGAGGTCACACTCACCAGGCTGGACAAGGTGAAAGTCATAGTGATATGCCCGTGGGGCACTATGGTCCACCACATAACACAAGCATACAGGTCAGTCAGAGGCATGGACACATATGACTCAGTCATTGTCCATGCCACTATGGCAGACTTGTGATGTACCTCCCTGGACTACATGATAGGGAACATGGAAGGGCTCTCTGAGCATGTGGCACAGGCTGGTATGACCCTGACCTTGGTTGGCATCATACCCTCACCAGGAATGCTGACGTATTACTGAATGCTGATGAATTACTGTAGCTACAACACCCTAGCTGAAAGGTTCCTAGCATGTAGTCACTGCATTGCTATGGAACAACTTGTTACCACTACCACAACAGGTGAAAACATGCAGCATCTGTTCATCAACAACATGTAGACTATATGCCCCAGATCAGATTTGTATCCCTCGCTGCTAGGATGATACCATCTACATCTCACACTGTATATACACATACCACATGCAGCACCCGCACAAAAGACCACAGTCATAAATACCATGTTTTCACATGTGGCAGGCGTTAGACATGGTAACTATTGAAGGTCACAGGTACATATGTGTATTTGGCACACACATACATCATCTGTGTCCATTGCCATTACTGGTTTAATCGATGTCATGCATTATTGTGAACAACAACCCACACACATGGGCATTCTGTGTGACAAAAACACACGTGGCATGTGTGGAATTCAAAGCCATAACTAACTGTGCTATGACAGTAGTGAGGGACGCAGTAGCAGAGCATGCTATTTGCATTACTGGGAGATTTGCCCTCTTCCACTGTACTTGTAGGGTGCTGACATCATCTCTGTATAGAGATTGGAATATGCAGCAGCTGGTGTGTTGTACTGGTTGGCAAAAGGGTCAGTTTTCTTACACACTACTTCCACCCCCTACACACATACACTTGTCATTTGCAGGATTCAAACCCCTGCCTAACTATGTTATGACACTCGAGATGGACACATTAGCAGAGTGTGCTATTTGCATTACTGGGAGATTTCCCTTCTCCTGCTGTACTTATAGGGTGCTGACATCATCAGTGTTTAGAAAGAGGAATGTGCATCCTGTAGTGTGTTCTCCTAGTTGCCAAAAGGGACATTTCTTTCATACAGACTTGCACACACACTAACCCCCCTACACAGTCACTGGACATTTGCAGGATTCAAACCCCTACCTAACTATGCTAAGACACTCGAGATGGACACATTAGCAGAGGGCACTATTCACATCACTGGGAGGGTTTCCTTCTCCTGCTGTACTTATAGGGTGCTGACATCATCAGTGTTTAGAAACGGAAATGTGCATCCTGTAGTGTGTTCTCCTAGTTGCCAAAAGGGACATTTCTTTCATACTGACTTGCACACACACTAACCCCTCTCCTCACACACTGAGCATTTGCAGGATTCAAACCCCTACTTAACTATGTTATGACACTCAAGACAGATTTATTAGCAGGGTGCGCTATTCGCATTATTTGGAGGCTGCTCTTCACCTGCTGTACTTATAGGGTGCTGACATCATCAGTGTTTAGAAAGGGGAATGTGCATCCTGTAGTGTGTTTTCCCAGTTGCCAAAAGGGACATTTCCTTCGCACAGACTTACACACACACTGAGCATTTGCAGGATTCAAACCCCTACCTAATTACAATAGGACACTTGAGGGAGGTGCATTAGCAGAGCGCACTATCCGAATTACCGGGCATCTGCTCTGCACCTGCAGTATTTATAGGGTGCTGACATCATTATTTCTACAGAGGTATGTACATCTAGTACTACCTGTCAGGTGGGGGATAGCATATATATGCATTTGCAGCCACCTACTTCAGGGTCAGATATGCACATCGCACTGGCAGGTTATGTTCTATACCATGCTTCGTGACCACAGGACCTGTAACACACAACACAACCAGTCCAGACCACCCCTCCCACATCCAGGACACACACTTTGCTTCCCTGGGAACAGTGCCAAGATATGCAGGTGTTCACATACACCATTCCAGTTGTTAACGTCAAGTACAGGCATATTGTGTGTGGGAACTACTCAGGCCTCTACAACATTACCCTACAGCCACTACAATGTGTGAGTCCATGTGCTATGGCAGAACCACTCACCACAGCCACAAGGGGGAATACATATTGCACCTGACCATCTGCAACATGGGTACTCACTGTTCCACACCAGAGGTAGACCACCATTGTTGATATCTGACCATACCCACCTTTCCCTGGACATCCATATCCCATTCCCACCCCCAGGCAAGGTTGTCACTGCAAACAAACTGTATTTATCAAAAGCAGACTTTAAACTTGTGAAGACCAGGGTGGAAGACTTCAAAGGACCCATGCTGGGGGAGTATACAGGCCACTCTGCATAATCCTTGACAATTGCATTCTATGAGCATGTGGAAGGTTTGCATTGATCATGCTATCCCAAATATACCCATGACTGCTCCACAACAGAACACCTGTCAGGTGTACACCAGCCATATATGAGCTGTCCAACAGACAGAGTGAGCTAATACATTGCAGAGCAGTCGCCCACAGAGGGAGGACATCTCTGAACAGTACCGGCACTACACTTCAATCCCCCATAATCATCACGACACAGTGTTGACAGTGACATTGTCCAGACAATGCAGATAAGGCTCCCCTCAATCTGTTATTGATGCCCACTTACTGTTAGAGGTCGTCAGCAACCCTCTTCCAGCACACACCAACAACATGGATGTGGCTTAGCAAATTCAAACCCTGGGATCTCCACTGTGTCCCTGCTTGACAGAGGCACAGCACACTAGCCTCACACGGTGCCTTATGTGACCTACTTTACAGTGGCACAGTAGCCTACTGTACTGGGGAGGCAGACGCCAAGCACACTCTGGCTAAGCTGTCATTCCCTAGGGCAAACAGCCTAGTGTTGACCTCTACACCCATATGTTTAATTGTCAGATGCACATTATTTGTTGCTGATAGACTGTTTGCAGGTCTTTATTGCCATAGCACTCCCTGTTTGTATGAACAACTTGTGTATCCGTGGAAGATGTTTGCATATGGGAGGGATCCACTATATCACGTATGTCTCTGTAGTCATTTAACTGTGTGCACTGGGCAGATTGCTGTAATGTGGTTGGTTCCTGGAATAACACGTACAAATACCAGATATGTGTGGCCAACTGCTAAACTGAGATTTGGCCTAAGTGTGTGAGCATGCCCAGTTCAGCCTTCCCATGGCATGTTGTCTGACATATGTCTCATTTATCAAAGTGTGCGAGCATGCCCAGTGTGAGCTTTTCATATGTTGAACTCTGCAGCCCACCACATTTGTGGATGAGTGTAAACTTCAACAATATCTCCCGTTTATGGTTGTGTGTTGTGTGTCATGTTGTGTAGTTACTGTCCAACTGCTTTGTGTGTGAACACAACAGGGATTATACTGTGCCTGCAGGGTTTTCATGGGATACTTTGCATACGGTTGTCAACATCCTTTCATACTGACCTAACACTGTAGTACCGTATAGTGTACTGGTTCAGTACTTTCACTGTGGAGGACAGTATCCTGGGCTTTAGTCCTATCACTGCTTTACATTTCCATAGTGAGCACAACAGCCTGGTTAGGGGCCAGTTGTGCACATCTGACCATGTTGCATTATGTTCAGATATGAACTACTTAAACCAGGCTTGTCCAACATTGGTAGTATATTCCACAACATAGGTGTACATTGGCAAACACTAGTGATGTGCCCTAGGCCATTTCTAATGCTAGTCGGAGAATGTGTTTGTCCTTCGACACACATTGTAAGTGGAGTTTGCCATGACATATGTCATGGTTAGTATACTGTGCCTCCGTCTACCTGTGACATAACAGTGATACCCAGGGTAAACCTACCATCTCCCATCCACTCATCAAGATTCCTCTTGAGGAGAATCGATGAGTGACTCTATGGATAACCTGTACTGGGAGTTTACTCATGAGTGGAGGTGGCTTCTGTGTTATGGATCATGCAGTACAGCTTGTCCTATGTATGTCAGTGTTGGGGTTCAGGTCTCTCATGTGCATAGCTCACTGCCATTCAGATTGTTCATTGATTCCAGCTTGGACATGGCTTTATACATCAGGCACAGCTTGCCTCTGGGTGGGCAGTATGGCAGTGTGTGGAGCTGCAGTTTGTTTAATCAGGCAACACATGGCATCTGTTCAAGCTCATTGAATACTCCTGGTGAGGTACTTTTGGGGACTTTACAGTTGATGGAGGTGTCTGCTGAGGTACATCCCACAGGGGCTATTGTAGTCAATTGTAACGCTGATGAAGGATGACTGCAGAGCCACAATGACCTCCCCTTATCTAGATCTGACAACCTTCATGATTAGGTGGGTATATGGTATGTTTCTGTAAACACTACAGCCACATGTTTGTCCAATGCAGGATATCTATCACCTTGTGTCCCCAGGTCTCTCATTACATGTTAAGTACGTAATGGGCTAACACCTATGTGCTAATTGGTGGGCACTTACTGTATATCCACGGGGGTTGACTATACACTTTTCTGCAATTAGCTTGCTGACATGGCTATGGCACCAGTTGTCTGTTTCTATGTGGCCCTTTTGTGGGATGCTTGTGTCAGCTGGAGGGTCAGATATGGTGGGCAGTTTGTAGTGCTCTGCAAACATGTTCAGACACAGTCCTTCCATGTTGGCCTGTACCTATGGGACATATATACCAAACGAGGGAGGTCCCAGGACCAAGCCTTGTGGGATGCCAGTTATATCTGGTTTGTAGTCTTACATGGCTGCAGCATGTCTGACCATGTCAGTTATGTCCTTGGTCTGGTTTGCAACCCCTCTACTGACATAGGGGTTTATATTTAAGCTGGTGAGCATATCTATAATGAACACGTAGGGTATTGTATGGAAGCCTTTGCAAGGTCCAGCTACGCTGTGTGGACCACATTGCCCTCATCAATTACCTTAATGACTGTTTCAAATGAGTCAAACATGTTTAGGGGCAGGATCTGCACTTAAGAAAGCCACACTGGGTAGGGTCCGGTGTCAGTAGGTCCCCAATATCTTCATGTCTGCGGTACATGCTGATCCTTTCCATAGCTGTGCAGACCAAGCTTCTCAGGATTCTGGGGTGGTAGTTTGCAGTATCCATTCAGGCAACACCTTTGTTGAGAAGGACCACTGTTGTTGTACACTGCTCTTTGGGTACATATCCTGTGGTAAGGCTGACATTGAGCAGTAGTGTGATTTGGCATTCCATTCTTCTTGGAGTCCATGTTGGACTCAGCCCAGGACACCATCTCATACCATTGCTGCTGTGTGTTTTGCTTTGTAGATACTGGCGGTTACCTCAGCATCTGCAAAGTCAGAGGGCCAGCAGTCTGCTGGTATAGATATTTTGCATTCTGGGGGGGGGGGTTTGCACTGCACCTGTCAGGTTGTATGTTGGCAATATGTGTGTGTGTGTTTGGTATGTTGTTTGTAATATTTGTGTGATTCAGAGCATATCTGTGAATTCCCAACACGGTTCTTACCATCAGTTGAGGAAGCCTTGGGATTATCCTTAGTGTCCTGTACAATTTGTATCTTCATAGGTTCATAGGTTCATACTAGGCTATCCACCCTAGGGCATTTGTAAGCCTAGCCAGAGTGTGTGTGGCTTTCGCCACCCCTTGCTATGTGAATATTATGGCCATTTATGATTTACTTTACTGTGCCTCTGTCTGGACATGACACAGTGAAGACCCCCAGTGTACATCTATGATCATCCATCCACTTGGCAAGATTTCTGTTGAAGAGTGTCAGTGAGGGGCTCTGCCTAACATGGAGTGGGATTCTGTTCCAGGGTGTGGGGAGCCTCTGGGTTATGTATCTGTCCCTCCAGCACATCCTATTTCATTATGTGTTGAGGTTGACATCTCTCACTCTCACAGCTCCGATGGCTTTGAGTTTTCTGGGGTGGAGCATGTCCATTACTCCTGTGTTGGACATGGCCTTGTACAACAGACATACAATGCCTCTGTGTAGGCAGTATGTGACTGCATTCAGCTGGCGTGTCTACAGCCAGGCAGCATATGACATATATTTGAGACCCTTTATCCTCTTGGTGAGGTACCTTTGAGGTCTTTCTAACTGCTGCAGGTGTCAGGTAAGATACATCCCAAATGAGGCATTGTACTAGATTATGGGTCTGATAAGAGAACAGTATAGGGGCACAATGACCTCTGTTGACGTAGATGTGAATCCTTTCATGATACGGTGTCCAGTATAGACAGTCTTCCTAGCCACATTGGCAATGTGAGTGTCACTTAACAGGTTACTGTCCACTTGTGTCCCTAGGTCCCTGATTACTCCTTCCATACATAATGGTTTACCACCTATGTGGTAATTTGTGAGTACCTTGTTTGGTATTTGGTGGGACATTCATACTGTCCAGTGTCTTCAGGATGGCTGGGTGGGGTTCCTGTGTGTGAGAGTGTGGTCTGTAGCATGCTACAGACTGTACAGCAGTCTTGCCTACGGTTAGTAACACATGGGTGGACTCCAATGCTTAGTGCATTGTCAGTTACCTGGACATATGGGTGTCTGTGCTGAATATGGATACTCACCCTCCTTTTATGTTTTGGTCCAGGTTTTGGGGCCATAACGCATGATATGTGGTATAACCTGGTAGTGCTGGTGTGCTGTCAGGAGGCTTGCAGCAGGTTTCTGTCACTGCACAGACATCGATGTTCTCCATACTGGGGAGGGCCTCGGGAGCATGCATATTGAGGTTTACACATCTGGCATTGGTCAGCATTACCCTTATGTTTCTTTCCACTTATGTTTTCTAGGGTGGTGGGTTAGTCTTTTCAGCCTTGCCTACGAAAGGCTCTATGAAGATGGCAAAAGCCTTATCCAATATCCAGACGTCCAGGGGTAACAGGTGCATGCCATCCCTGGAACAGCAGCGTGGCTTGTCAAGCATGACATCCCAAGCAGACAGACATTGGATCCCCTTGGAATGACACCAGTAATTGTGCCACTTGTTAAAGCTGATCATTCTGTGTTTGTACTGTGGCATCATTCTTGGTGAGGGTAGGATGCTGCAAACGGTCAGTGTCATACCGGCCTGGACTACATAATCGGAGAGCTCATCTATGTCTCTTTTCATGTAGTCCGGGGAGGTACATCTCAGGTCATTCACACCAGCATGGACTATGACTGCATCATATTTCTACTTGCTTTGGGGTGACCTGCGTACTTGTGTTATGTGGCATATTGTAGCAGCCTACAGGCAGCTTACTGTACCCTTTCCCTTGCTCAGTCTGGTGAGCGGGACAGCAGCGTGTCTCACTATGGAGTCACCTATTACAACTGTATCAGGCATGTTGTTTCTCCTTCTGGCCTGTGACTGTTTGGTACACCAGCTTTGTGTACTATGTGTTGCATGTGCTATGTTTGGAGGTTGTTTGATTGGGTGTCTGCTTTGGAGGCCTCTGTTGGTGTGGTGTGTTTGTAATTCGGGCCTCCGGGAATGTTTTTCTGTGTTTATGTCTTTGGTTTGCAGTTGTGATAGGTCTGTGTGGGACTGGGCTTGTGGTGTGTGTGGTTACCTTCTCCTCCTGACTAGTTTTGGAAGTACTGAGTTGAGGGAGCTCAGCTTCCAGTTTGGATAAATGGTTGCAACTCTCAACTCTCACATATATTTGTATTTCTTGGGGGGAGTTGGGGTTGTCTGTGTACTTGGGGCAGGTGTAACATTGCCTCATGATTCACAGATTCAACTTGTTGTAGCTGGCCTTAGTGGATTGTATGTGTGGACATATTTTATTGCTATACTACTGATCAGTGATTACTTCCCTTTTTATGTTTGCTCTATCATGTAGTAGCTTCCTCATTCTCTTGCATGGTTTGGTAATGGCTGGAGTCCACCATGCCAGATGCCTGCGTGTATGGCATTGTGTCTTGTTTTAATTTAGGATTGCATAATCCAAGCATTCCTGGCAGTGTTCATGGAATGCCTGTATAACAGGTTCTGAGGTGTGGCCCATATTTTGCACCTGCACAGGGGCTTTAATGGATTCCACATCAGTTTGGAGGTGTGCAACTTTTGCTTTACACATGTTTTTGACTGTGGTTTTCTGGCCAGGGACTGTGATCAGGATGTTTATATCCAGTGTGATTACTCTATGGTCTGGTCTTACCAGTGAGGGATACACTTCTCATCTTGCCATCCAGTACCCATGTTGCTGATTATCACATCCAGTATGCTTACCCCTCTTGTGGGAGTGGTACGTTGTTCCTGGGCATTCTGGTTTATGGATTCTAGGAACTTTTGTCCTACAGTGTTGGAGCTAGTATAATGCTCCCAGTCTATGTCTGGGTATTTTCAGTCATCCAATATAATGTGGTTTGGAGGACTTGATATATTCATGTATTCCAATATAGGCCAGGTGCAGTTCCTGGTGTTGGGACAGTAGTCTGTAGCAGGCTATAAACTGGGAGGCAGTTTTAGCCACTGTTACTTGACCATGGCTAGTCCATGCTGCTTCTTGTTGTGGTACCAACATGGGGGTGTGGTTATCCTTGACAATTATTGCTAGTCACCCTCCTTTTGTAGCTTGTTCCATGTTTTGAGGCTGTACAGCACAGTATGAGGTGTAACCTGGTAGTGTTAGGGTGCTGTTGTGAGCCTTGACCCAGTTTTCTGTTACAGCACAGATATCAACATTCTCCATACTGGATGAGTTTAGACTGCATGCATCTTGTTGTTTAGACTTCTGGCATTGGGTAGCATTACATCTAGGTTCTTATCCCTTGTGATACCTATGGAGGTGGGTTTGTGTTTTGAGCCTTACCTATTCAGGGCACGCTGTGGGTAACAACAGCCTTTGCCAGTATCCATACGGCCTGCACTGATAGGTGCACGCCAGTCCTAGGAGGTGGAGCATCATGTCATGCTCAGCATGTTATCCCAGGCTGGCACACATTGGATCCCCTTTCACTAACTGCAATACTTCAGCCAATTATTTCAATTGATCATCTCATTGTCATATTGTGGCATCATGCTTGGTGAGGGTAGGATGTTAGTCAGGGTCCTCAAGTGTGCATATACTACATGGTGTTACATTGCTTAACACATGGTATTCATGCCTCAGATGGTGCTGCAGGGCTGCCTCTGTTGGATGCACATACTATACTCCCTGTACATGTTTGAGAGCAGGTTATGTCATTTTAGGCATCCCTGTTATTATATGAGTGAGTCAGAGAGGGGTATCATTGCCAGGATTCCTACTGAGCCAGTGTATGTGCTATGCGTTGCCTCTTTGCCAAGGCCAGGGCATACTGGGCACGCCTCCTTCTGCCTACTGGGGCAGGTTCAGGTTGTTCCTCCTCCGAGTCACGCTCTGCCTGTGATGGCCTTGGCAATGGTGGTGGGCTGTTTGGCCCGGCCCTATGCTGGTCCTGCTGCAGTTGTTTTCACAAGATCATATTATGTAGCATAGCACATACCATGACAATTTGGGTACATGTAGTTGGTGAGTACTGCAAGGCTCCACCAGATGTGTACAGACACCGGAACCATGACTTGAGCAGCCCAAACACACGCTCTATTACATTACGTGTTTGTGCTTGTGCCTCATTATGGCATTCCTGTTCAGGTGTGTGTGCGTTTCTGATGGGTGTCATCAGCCATGGCTCCAGTGCATAACCTGCATCCCCCACTAGGTGTCCATGTGGGATGTCCCCATTGGCAAATGTCTGGTACAGCTGCGTCAAATGCCAGATATGGGAACCATGGTAGCTCCCAGGGCAGCCAGCACACACATTCATTATTATGCCCTGGGCATCACACATGACCTGGCAGTTGATGGAGGGGAAGCCCTTGCAGTTAATGTAGGTCCTACCCCGCTCACCGGCTGGTGCTTTGATGCATATGTGCGTGCAGTCTATTGTACCCACTACCTCAGGGTATTCCACTATTTGCTGGAAGAGACGCATATTGCTGGCCAATACCTCACAGGCATTGGGGAAATATACATGATCACCGACATGTGCTGACATGGCATCCAGGAACTGGTGCAGTACCCTGGAGGCTGATGCCTGTGATATCCCCATCATATCACCAGTTGGTCTCTGGAAGGTACCTGTTGCTAGTATTCTTAGGCCAATACATACCTTGGTTTCCACTGGGATGGGTTCCCCTCTGTTGGTTCTGTGTGTGAGGCGTGGCCTGCACAGCTCGACAATTTGCTGCAGGAGGTCTCTGTCCACTCTATAGCACTCTACTATCTCCAGCTCATGTAACCCGTGGTAGGTGACCCTGGGCCTGTACACTCTTCTCCGTCTCCTCACTGTGGGTAGTCTGGCACCATCTGCATTGTCACCACCCTCAGCAAGTCACCTATGTCTCCTTATGACAGCTATGGCAGTCCCTAGCATTTCTGCTCTGAGTTCAGCTTTTTCAGTTTTCACTTCTAATAGCTTACTCCTGTCTTGCAGTGTCTCTTGAGAGAAACATCTTGCACTGCTGTTTGCAGAGTTTTAAGTGCTTGGCTGAGCTACTATTTTGCTTGTGTAATTGCCTGCTTCTAATTGTTTTCACCTGCTAACTCCAGCAGTATTCCCTGCTAGCTTCCTACTAATTCTGTTGCTTCCTTTTTCCTTTCTGTTTCCTCAGGGGAGAGCAACACGCATACCAGCAGAAACACGCTCACAGTGGCTTACACGCGCGCACACATGCTTACACAGTTCAGAATCTGCTTATTCGGGTTAAAACGCGCGCACACCAGCGCAAACAGTCTTGGAAGTCTGCCAACACGCTCCCACATGCTCAGTTTGCCTTACACGCGCGCACACTGCCCTACTCGCACCTCATGGCGTGCACACGTGCGCATGCATGCCCAACAAGAAACTTTGGTGTAAGCAACAGTGTACACCTTCCATTTCTTGACTTTCCCATGCTTATCTTGTGGCACTCCTCTTTCCATGATATGTGTCTGACATCTGTCATGTAACACTGACCTCCAATGAACTGCATTTCTTTCTACCATTCCCCCCTGTGATGTCACCTATCTCCTACTCTATTCCTCCCCCTTATGTATCTCTTACACTACTCAGAATGTGCTCATTTGCTATGTGACAGTGGAATTCAGTATCCTAACACTCATTTCCATCAGATTGCCTACTAATGCTTAGTTACATGTCTTAGACTCAGCTTCCCCCCTTAGCAACCACTAAACGGTGGCCATGTTGTTTTTGGTCTGCTGGTCCCTGCATTGTAAATCCATGTATTGCAAAAAACCCACATTTGTGGGGTTATAACCTTCATTTTTATGTTTTATACAGTGCAGCCCGTTTGCGCGGGGCTGCGCTGCGTTTAAACATCGGCGATCGCCGAAAAAAAAATATATATATTTATTTTTCATATTTGCATCAGGGTACCTTGCCAATGGCCACATATTTGGCCATTGGCATGCTGCCTGACACATATGCACCCTTTATTTGGAGCTGACATGGCTCCATTGTGATTTTTGCAGAAACGTACTCAGTTGTCAACTGAGTACATTTCTGCAGCTAAAACGGCTCTTACACAGGCTGCTTTGGGCTTCGTGGATCGTTAATCTACCTCATTTGCATGCCTTTCGGCTGCAAGTGAGGTGATTAGCATATCCACGCCCACTCCGTGTAAGAGACGTTTTAGCTGGTCTCTTACACGGACTTTAGGGCTGTTCCTGGATCGCGAAGGCTGCATGGAGTCTTACACTACTCTTAGACTCCGTGCAAGCCTTTGTGAATCCTGCTCTGTGTGTCTTAAAGGCCTGCTAGAAAAACAAAATTCACAAGCTAATGGTAGTACTACTAGGTTTAGTTTTGGTACCTTTCTGTGTAATTGCTGTAAACAATGTAGATTTGTTGCAGGTAGTAGTACAGTATTTTTTAGGCATTTAAACAAAGTTATTTTTACCAAAGATCATTACAATTGTAAAACTAAAAATGTTGTATATGTTGCTTTTTGCAATTCATGCGATCAATTCTATGTAGGAAAAACTATTAGAATGTTGAAAAATAGAATTTACAAACATACATTAGCTATTAAAATCAAAGATTTGTCTAATGCTTTGGCAAAACATGCTACTATTTGCTCAGATTTTAAGAAATTTACATTTTCTGTTTTGGAAAAAGTTAATGATGAATTGTTATGTGGAAATTTTAAAATCAAGTTAGAATGTAGAGAAACCATCTGGCAAATCATATTGAATGCAGATGAATTTCCTGGTTTAAACGATGCAATTAATATAAGATGTTTTTTACAGGCACAGAGACTATAATTTAATTGCATTTTTTATTTCAAGTGTTTGCATTTGTAAACATTAATATAGATCAATATTTTTATATTTTTACATTTTTATATTGTACTGTTATGATTAACGACAGTTTTCTTGGTGGTTAGTTGTATTTTATGTATTTTATGTACTTTAATTATTTAAACTGATTTGATTTTTTGATTGGTCGGTTTAAGGTACATGTGATCTAATGAAATAGTATTTAAAATATCATTTCAGTGAACATGATATTTCTGAAGAAGTTCAAGCTTATTAAAAGTGGACAAAACGCGTAAAACTTTTTGTGGTGTTCCTTTCAAAGTCATTTTTAGTGTTGGTCACTTTGTTTCTTGTCGAGTTTTTTGGTTCGTTTAACATCAGATGTTTTGTTGTTTACTGCAATGTCCTAACTTTTAATCTTTATGGTTGAATTGCACTGAAACAGAAGCTGCAAGTTAGACATGAATATCATGCAGAGTGGAGGCTATGAATGTGGTTCAAGGAGTGTTTACTTAATGATACCTATCTAGAACCTAAAAAAGAAAGGAGGATTAATAATCCTTAAAAAAGTATGGCTCATTAATGCTAATGAATAAGGAACATGTATCAAGTAGGAATATAGTATAATAGGAAGGTTAAACAAACATCAGCAACAGTTCTGAACTATATAAAAATAAATCTATTATTTGTTACAATCACTAATAAAGTAACAATAGCACAAACATTTCTATATATAACACAAACACACAAAAATGGTTTACAATTTAACATACATTTAAGTATTTAAAATTGTTTAGGACACAATTTAAGTAATCAGTATATGCAATTTTATAATTCAGAGAGTGGCATACTTAGAAAAGTAACAGCCACACATGTAAATATGATTCTGTGTTACTACCATTTAAGCACAGAATGGAGGAAAAGCAGGTAGCAAGATACATAGGTTCATAGGTTGGTACTAGGCTATTGGCCCTAGGGCCTATACAAGCTTAGCCATAACAATTCCCTGGCTATTTCTTCCCACACTATTTACTTCCCTGGACCCCTGTTCTACAACAAACATGAGGTACTACATGGGTTATAAATTGTTTAAATGAACCCATCACCACAGTCTTCCTAAACATAATGTTGAATAAAATACAGACATACAACCCAAACAATTATTAGTGTAGCAAGGAAAATATCAATGAATATATAGTCAAGGCTCTACAACATACATAAAACATCACATGCAGCTAACCTATAAAGTCACCTCCTTAATGGAAAGGGAATTGGGGGAGCTGTAGCTGTGAGACACTGAAAATTAATCTTAGATCTTAGAATCTTGGGTAACCAGTCTGCTAGCAGCAAAGATCATGGCCATAAATGAAAATACAGTAAAGCAGACCTATGGGATAAACAGCAAAAGGATGTGTGTTTTTCCCCAGCATTTACCTGTTTTATAAAATCTCTGTAGTACATCAGGACACTGTATCAGAGGGCTTGAAATCACATCAATTAACACATCTTTTAAATTTGTTTAAAATTTGCTTTAATTTAGTTTGAACACCTATGTATATGAGACTGTACATACATGTGTTCATTTGATGTGCTAAACTATTTAGCAGTGACTACTATATTAAACATTATAGCACTGTTACAGAGCAATTGTTTCATGAGTCGTTGGTGTTGCAGATCCACAAAGAGCAAAAATGGGGCAAACTAGTCCACTCCAGCAGCACAGTAACTTAAAGTTACAGACCCGCTTCTCTAAACAAATGCCATTATTTTCCTCTTTTGTCCAACCTAATACTATCACCCCTAAAAGAAAAAAAATAATTCCTTACCTGCAAAGACAAAAGTGGCACTCTCTAAAACACTAAAAATAAAAAGAACAACACTCAACCAAAGCAAAAAAATACGTTAAGTGCTTTCATTCCATTTAATTCTGAACTTCATCAGAACAATTACAACCACAATTCCATTTCCTTTTAAACACTAATAAATTATGACATCACTTCCCATTTAGAAAGACAAAATCTCATTAAATAACAATTCATTAAATACTCAAGACAACTCTGCATTTAAAATATTGTTTTGCCAAATTATACATATGACTATCAAAGGAAAAATTAACTTCAAAAAGATCAGTACACGGTAGGTTCAGGTTAAGGCACTTTAATCTTGCAGCAAGGAGACAAAAATGTGCTAATACAGAGTTTGTCTAACTAAAATCAGGAAGTAAAACCATCTTTATACATTTTCTTACAAGACATTGCCTACCAAGCTGACGTAACAGATCACAAGTTTTAACATCATTACTTCATAGCAGCTGTTTGTCCATGATTTTCTGCTTGCACTATCAATTTTATGAAAAACTTCCTAAGAAAAACAACGTGGCCTTGATGATCACCGGTTCCCACAATGTTATGTTACCATTCAAGGTACTATGGCTAATTTGAGCACAAAGCAAGTACAGAATCTCCAAGCAGTCTTTTGTTTGATGTATCTCTTCTTTTCTGCAGCTGTGCATGTTCTCGAACAGGGCTGATTGTTCATATTTAATCACATTATAGAAAACAGTATTGTTCTATTCATTCACTATTCATTCATTTTCCTGACCTAGCAGATAATCACCTGCTTCTCAGTATATTTCCAAAAGGCATAACATGAATTTTGCTGTGCTAGCAAATACTAGGTCAGGGTGCATCTTGCAATTTCAGAAAGCATACTGTAGTTTGAAAAAGCATCTTATAATTTCATACAGAATTAAGCTGTACATAAAATAGAATAAAATGTGTTAACCCTTTTAGCTTCTAATAAGCACTAAACATATACACTAATGCATATTTTTCTGGCATTTCCCCCCTGTTAATACTTTTATTCTATTTTCAAAAGCATAAACAGTTGCTTCTTCTCTTAACCTCTTCCATTTTGGATTTGTAGTTAAGAGAGTCATTCAGTTTAAGCTTATGAAAGCGTTTCACTCTTCAACAGTTCTTCAATTTCAGTACTTTGATATAAAGTTTCAGAAACTGACATGTCTATAAAATCTTTGATTAATTTTTTCATGCAAGGAATACCACAACAAAGGCATGCTCCTAATAGGAGTAATCCCACACAAATGGCAATCAGGATGTTCATTAGGATGGAACCCCACCCCCCAAACAAGTTCTGGAAAAAGTCCATCAGAGGGTTTGGGCCTGATTTGGTCATGGCCAACACTTGCTGGATCACCTCAAGATGATAGTTTATCTCGTGTTGATTGTCTGGAATGTACGAACAGCACTCATCTTTAATTGAAGCGCACATACCACCTCTCACCGCTAGAGTGAAGTCGAGAGCCATGCCGTTTTGAAGCACCACAGTTCTCATAGCGTTTAGTTCATCAGTTACTAATTCAAGAGCAGAAAAAGTTGCATTGCTCATAACTTCGAGAAATTTGGACAGTTTTCTCAGCTCCCAAATCGATTTTACTGCGCCATATGCAGGGGCTATGCCTGCCCATGATATAAGAGTGTTGCTCAAGTCCATGTGTGTTAATTTATCTTTGTTCTTCACGGAATTATGGTTTCTCCATCCTGCTTCGATTCGTCCCATTGGATTCTTGGGTCTCTTAATTGGATTTCCAGGTTTACTGCTGACCTCTCTGATGTTTCGAATTTTCCCTCGAGGCAAAGCTGAAATGTGTCGTATGGCCGGAACCAGGTAACCCAAAAAACAACTGCCGGACCAATTCTCAGGCAGCCATTTGTATGCCTTTTTCCCACAAACAAAATAACAATTCTCTACTTTAGTATTGATATATGCTTGCCCTGCATGAAACATTTTCTTATCAATGATAGAAAGTTGCTTCAAAAGAACAGGATTATGCTGTATTTCACTAACAGTTTTTTTGCATTTTTTCAAGATATGAGTCATAATTTGCATCACAAATAGTTTCTGCCTTATTAGCCCTAATATAACATTTATAAGAAACAGTCACATTGCAATTGCTCCAACCCACCTGAATAGTGTCATTCTTATAAAAACATACAATTCCTTTTTGTGTAACAGGTAGGTACAATGCTATTTTGTCTTGTGATTTTACAGGTGTAGTATCAAAAATCAAATTTTCCCAGGTCTCATTGACCCCTAGGGGACAGCAGTCATTAATAATCCCCCGTATGCTGTTGGTATAGCTGTGCAAATCCAGCAGTTTGAAACATTAAAAGTTTCAGCATACACATATTTAATTGCTTGGTAAGTGTTAAAGTTTGGATGTCAGTCTATGAGTAACGCATCACGTTTGTTCAGTTCAACTCATGTGGCTGAAAAAAGGAAAGGTCACAGCAAAAAGATCATTGTTACCAGTATAGCTAACAGGATGATCATGCAATTTTTCTGAGGTTGTTCTGCATCCCTGTTTACTCTATACCTGGTCATTTTTGTTCTCGTTGTATAACAGTAACTAGGTTTTTGTCCAGTTCAAAGTTCTTGACCAGTTTGCAGTGCGTCAAATGGATCCAGGACACACGCTCAGCTATCTTGACTGCAGTGGATGTTGCCAGCAAAACGTAGAATGGTCCTTCCCACTTCGGAGAACTCCAATTTTTTTTCTTCATGACCTTCACCCAGATCCACGACCCTGGTTGTATTACTGCTTCCGATGGTCTGGTCTGCTCTTTATCTGAAACAGAATTTAACTGCAAAAGTTGTTTATTACTTAGAAGTCTTCTCGTGTATTCTGCAAGTGAACTGTCAGCCTCTTGGTCTGCAGGCATGAGAGGTTTCCACTGAGGTATATAATATGCCCTCCCAAACAGTATTTCGAAATAAGTCAACCCCTTTGCATTTGGAACAGTTCTCATGCTCAACAATGCCAGAGGCAGGCAGTGCACCCAGTTCTTCTGTGTCTCGCTAATCAATTTCCTAAGCTTATTTTTCAGAACCCCATTATGTCTCTCTACTAATCCTGAGGATTGGGGGTGTTATGCACAATGGTTCTTTAAAGAAATTCTGAAATATCGACTCAACTGTTGTATGGTTTGATTCACAAAATGTGTGCCATTGTCACTGTAGATCTTTTCCGGTATGCCAAATCTAGGAATAATTTCTTTAATGAGGACTTTTGCAACAGTAGCTGCATCTGGATTTTTGGTCGGAAAAGCTTCCACCCATTTGGAAAACATATCTATAATGACAAGACAATATTTGTTATTTTCACATTTGTTTAGTTCTATGAAATCCATACAGATAGTATGGAACGGGTACTGTGATATTGGGAAACTCCCTTGCTTAGGCTTCAGTGCCCCCTGTGCATGATGCCTGTTACAAACATGGCATGCTGCACAAAATTTTTTGTGTAGTTTCTAAATCCATACGTTGTAAACACTCGA
The DNA here is from genome assembly GCF_019279795.1 of Protopterus annectens. Taxonomy (NCBI): domain Eukaryota; kingdom Metazoa; phylum Chordata; order Ceratodontiformes; family Protopteridae; genus Protopterus; species Protopterus annectens. Next base: position 1,676,098,101 of record NC_056728.1, on the reverse strand, counting down.
TTCACTAACTGTACCATCCCCCCTGTTGAGACATGGCACTGCTCATGGCTCAACAAAGCTGCATATCTAAACAAGTTAGACAGCAAAATCGTTTTTCCTTCCTTGGAGATGTACAGCCCCTTCTCAAGAATTGCTCCTCGTTTTACCCATTTCTGTTTCTCTATGTTTGTAGTAAGTGTCTGCATTGTTTTTAACATTTCTAAATCTAAAATCTCAGAAGGTTGTAATTCCTCACTCAAAAGAAAAACTTCTGAAGCTGTAGCTGCCTGCTTTGCAGCTGTCAGCTCTCGCATTACCTTTTGAAATCCTATCCTGTTGCTTGGTATGAGCTACGCATTTACAAATAGCTACTTTCTGGGGTAACTGAATAGATTCTAACAAATCCAAAATGAACTGCATATGATTAATCGGTTTGCCAGTAGATGTTATCATTCCCCTATTTTTTCACTGTTGCGCAAAAACATGTACAGTAGAAAAAGCGTACTGGCTATCAGTAAAAATGTTCACACATTTACCCTTTGCCAAGGTACATGCCCTTGTTAAAGCAATCAATTCTGCTGCCTGTGCAGATAAGTTGTGTGGTAAAGACTTTGCTTCTAAAATCTCAGTATCAGAAACTACAGCATACCCCACTAGATTCTGTCCTGTAGGACCCCTTCTGCATGAGCCGTCCATGTAGTATGTCATCTCGGCATCATCCAAGGGAACATCCATTAGATCTTTTCTAGGCAGTGTCTTTTGCTCAATCTCCTGCAGGCAGCTGTGTTGTGTGCCATCTGCAGGGGTCGGAAGCAAGGTAGATGGGTTCAAAGTTGTACATCGTTCAATTGTCATATGAGGTTGGCTCAAGAGTATAGTCATACAGGAAAGATGTCTAGCCGGAGAAAGATATGCTACTTTTTCTTGCAGTAAAATAATTGCGAATGCATGAGGCACTCTCAATGTGAGAGGGTGGAATAACACTACTGAGGCCGAAGCCTGTACTGCCATTGCAGCTGCAACTACTGCTTGTACACAGTGGGGCAGGGACTGTGCCACTGGGTCCAGCTGTGATGAATAATAAGCTATGGGGCATTGCTTATCCCCATGCTGCTGTGTTAACACTGATGTCATGTAACCTTGCTTACAATCTACAGTTTGGAAAAAAAACATTTATGATAGTTTGGTAATCCTAAAACTAATGAGGATGCTATCAGTTATTTCAGTTTGCAGAAAGCTGATTCTGCTTCTGGTGTCCATTGTAATAAACCTTGTGCTGCCATAGGCTTCTTGTATGTTAAGTTGGTCAGTGGAGCAGACTCCAAGGCATAGTTTGGAATCCAACTCCAACAAAAATTAGTCGTACCTAGGAAGGACATCATTTCCTTCTTGGTAGTCGGTTTGGGTGCTTGTAAAATTGCTATTTTCCTGTCTTCATCTAATATTCTGCCTTCTTTGGATATTACATATCCCAGGTATTTAACCTGCTTTTTCCAAAGCTGCAGTTTGTTTTTGTTTACTTTGTGTCCTTGAGTGGCTAGAAATTGTAGTAATGCTATGGTATCTTCTCTGCATTCTTGCTGGGTGGGGGCTGCCAGCAGAATGTCGTCTACATAAAGTAAAATCTGGCTGCCTCTCGGTGGGATAAATCTCACCAAGTTACTTGCCATTTCCTGCGCGAATATTGTTGGGCTCTCACAATACCCCTGTGGTAGTCGCGTGTATGTATACCTTTTCCCTTGAAATGTAAATGCAAACCAATGTTGGCTGTCAGGGTGTATTGGTATTGAGAAAAACGCATTGCTAATATCTACCACAGAAAAATACTTCTGTTGAGGTTTTAAATCATTCAACAAGGTGTGTGGATCTGGCACCATAGGTGCTCTAGGTATTACGGCATCATTAACAGCTTGTAAGTCTTGGACCATACGCCATTCCCCATTTGCTTTCCTAACAGGAAATAAGGGTGTGTTACATGGTGAATCAGGAGATTCTACCAGTACTCCTTCCTTAAGTAAAGCTGCTATTATAGGTTTGATTCCTACCTCTGCATCTTTTCTTAAGGGATACTGTCTCTTTTGTGGTCTAAATGCTGATTTTGGCGTGATAGTAACTGGTCCTGCTGTACAAATAAGTCCTACATCTGATTTCCCTGTTGACCAGAGAGTCTCTGGTATGTCTCATAAGGCTTTTTCTTCCTCCTCTAGTAAGAGTGCTACTCAGCTGTCCTCACTTGCCTGCAAGTGCACAGCTGGGTGGGTCTGTGTTATCCAATTCAACTTCTGCTTTTGTACTCCCTGTTCTGACAGTTCTAATTCTGTCTTCTTTTCCCACCTTGTGACTTTTTCTCCTAGGTCTGCCCACTTCACATTCTTGTTCTTAGTTAAATTGACATGTGGTAGTCGATTAGATTTATAAAGCGCTAGAAATTCCTGGGGCAATGAACAGCTAACTACACTGTTCCCTCCTGTGTCCCAGTACAGATTACGCAATACCAATCTGTTGGCATGGTTTCTAAACAGTTCTTGCTCATATTCTTTATCAGGTCCTGGTGTGCTACAGTAATATAGAGTACAGTACAACAAATGCTGTTTATCAGTGTCAAGGGAGGGGGACTTACTGACGGCTACGTTCATCAGTTCTTCAGTTACTGCCCCTGGACCAGTCGTAACCAAGTCCTGGCTGTACCAATAAAATGTTTCACCCTCCAGTCACACTACAAAAGTATCCATTTGTCGCTGTGCTGCCAGTAGATGTTATCATTCCCCTATTTTTTCACTGTTGCGCAAAAACATGTACAGTAGAAAAAGTGTACTGGCTATCAGTAAAAATGTTCACACATTTACCCTTTACCAAGATACATGCCCTTGTTAAAGCAATCAATTCTGCTGCCTGTGCAGATAAGTTGTGTGGTAAAGACTTTGCTTCTAAAACCTCAGTATCAGAAACTACAGCATACCCCACTAGATTCTGTCCTGTAGGACCCCTTCTGCATGAGCCGTCCACGTAGTATGTCACCTCGGCATCATCCAAGGGGACATCCATTAGATCTTTTCTAGGCAGTGTCTTTTGCTCAATCTCCTGCAGGCAGCTGTGTTGTGTGCCATCTGCAGGGGTCGGAAGCAAGGTAGACGGGTTCAAAGTTGTACATCGTTCAATTGTCATATGAGGTTGGCTCAAGAGTATAGTCATACAGGAAAGATGTCTAGCCGGAGAAAGATATGCTACTTTTTCTTGCAGTAAAATAATTGCGACTGCATGAGGCACTCTCAATGTGAGAGGGTGGAATAACACTACTGAGGCCGAAGCCTGTACTGCCATTGCAGCTTCAACTACTGCTTGTACACAGTGGGGCAGGGACTGTGCCACTGGGTCCAGCTGTGATGAATAATAAGCTATGGGGCATTGCTTATCCCCATGCTGCTGTGTTAACACTGATGTCATGTAACCTTGCTTACAATCTACAGTTTGGAAAAAAACGTTTATGATAGTTTGGTAATCCTAAAACTAATGAGGATGCTATCAGTTGTTTCAGTTTGCAGAAAGCTGATTCTGCTTCTGGTGTACATTGTAATAAACCTTGTGCTGCCATAGGCTTCTTGTATATTAAGTTGGTCAGTGGAGCAGACTCCAAGGCATAGTTTGGAATCCAACTCCAACAAAAATTAGTCGTACCTAGGAAGGACATCATTTCCTTCTTGGTAGTCGGTTTGGGTGCTTGTAAAATTGCTATTTTCCTGTCTTCATCTAATATTCTGCCTTCTTTGGATATTACATATCCCAGGTATTTAACCTGCTTTTTCCAAAGCTGCAGTTTGTTTTTGTTTACTTTGTGTCCTTGAGTGGCTAGAAATTGTAGTAATGCTATGGTATCTTCTCTGCATTCTTGCTGGGTGGGGGCTGCCAGCAGAATGTCATCTACATAAAGTAATATCTGGCTGCCTCTCGGTGGGATAAATCTCACCAAGTTACTTGCCATTTCCTGCGCGAATATTGTTGGGCTCTCACAATACCCCTGTGGTAGTCGCGTGTATGTATACCTTTTCCCTTGAAATGTAAATGCAAACCAATGTTGGCTGTCAGGGTGTATTGGTATTGAGAAAAACGCATTGCTAATATCTACCACAGAAAAATACTTCTGTTGAGGTTTTAAATCATTCAGTAAGGTGTGTGGATCTGGCACCGTTGGTGCCCTGGGTATAACTGCATCATTAACAGCTTGTAAGTCTTGGACCATACGCCATTCCCCATTTGCTTTCCTAACAGGAAATAAGGGTGTGCTACATGGTGAATCAGGAGATTCTACCAGTACTCCTTCCTTAAGTAAAGCTGCTATTATAGGTTTGATTCCTACCTCTGCATCTTTTCTTAAGGGATACTGTCTCTTTTGTGGTCTAAATGCTGATTTTGGCGTGATAGTAACTGGTCCTGCTGTACAAATAAGTCCTACATCTGATTTCCCTGTTGACCAGAGAGTCTCTGGTATGTCTCGTAAGGCTTTTTCTTCTTCCTCTAGTAAGAGTGCTACTCAGCTGTCCTCACTTGCCTGCAAGTGCACAGCTGGGTGGGTCTGTGTTATCCAATTCAACTTCTGCTTTTGTACTCCCTGTTCTGACAGTTCTAATTCTGTCTTCTTTTCCCACCTTGTGACTTTTTCTCCTAGGTCTGCCCACTTCACATTCTTGTTCTTAGTTAAACTGACATGTGGTAGTCGATTAGATTTATAAAGCGCTAGAAATTCCTGGGGCAATGAACAGCTAACTACACTGTTCCCTCCTGTGTCCCAGTACAGATTACGCAATACCAATCTGTTGGCATGGTTTCTAAACAGTTCTTGCTCATATTCTTTATCAGGTCCTGGTGTGCTACAGTAATATAGAGTACAGTACAACAAATGCTGTTTATCAGTGTCAAGGGAGGGGGACTTACTGATGGCTACATTCATCAGTTCTTCAGTTACTGCCCCTGGACCAGTCGTAACCAAGTCCTGGCTGTACCAATAAAATGTTTCACCCTCCAGTCACACTACAAAAGTATCCATTTGTTGCTGTGCTTCCATACCTTGCATGGTTGGAACTACTGCTATGCCATATATCTGCATAAGGTCTCTGCCCAAAAGGTTTACTGGGCATTTTGCAGAAACAACAATTTTGCTCTTCTGGATCATCCCTGAAACAGGGTCCGATATTGCTATGTTATGGGAGAGTGGCTCCCGATACAGCTGTCCATTAGCTGCTTTCACTAATATATAATCAAGTGATTCTGAATTTTCTGGTAGTTTGGAAGGATGTATCAGGGTTCGCAATGCCCCTGAGTCACACAGAAATTTAACTTCCCTCCCCTCTACCAGAAGTGTAACTTCTGGTTTTGTGTCTGCTAAGTAGAGCTCTAGGCTCAATAATGCTAAATCCAAAATTTCATTTTCCTCATTATCTGTGATTTCTTGTACTTTCTCTATTTCTTCTATCACATCCTCTGCTCCCTCTATCACATTCACATTTGTCCCTTTTTGGTTATTTCTTTCTAGTGATTCCTGACTACCATATAGTCAGTCCTCACCCTCCTTATCTTCCGTGGCTACCTTCCTATTTTGCTTGCAATCCCTTGCCAAATGTCCCTTTTTTCCGCATTTAAAACATTCACCCCTTTTCTTTCTCTCTTCAAACTCCTCTGATCGTTTATCAGATTGTTTGTTTCCCTGGGCATTTTTCTTGCCTTTTTTCCTGGACTGCACTACAAAGACTTCCGCTCCGTCTTCTACTGCAAATACTTGAGTTTTCTTTTTTCTTTTTGCTATTAAAATGTCTTTTTGCATGTCTTGCATATTCAAGTAATGACTGTAACCTACTTGTATGGTGATCTACCATGTGCTTTGTAACAAAACTACAAATGGGTGCAATACTACCTTTCAAAAATGCATTCTTTAGTTGCTGCTCATATAGGGAATCATTTGTTTGGTCTTCAGGTACCTGCATTCCACAATGGTTATTAAAACATTCTAATAATCTAGCATAATATCTATCAACAGTTTCACCTTCTTGTTGGATGCATTGGTTAATGCAAGTCCAGTCAGCCCTAGGCTTCCATTTCTCAGAGATTCGGTCTGTCAGACCTTTCACTCTGTTATCCAGCTCTGCGTTACTATATGGGAGTGGCTTATGTTCTGCGTCACGGGGATTCCAGTTGCCACTAATCATGTGCCAATCTGGACCTACGATTTGTCTGACTGCTTTCTCTACTTCTTCTCCATTTAAATGGTAACTTAACCTCATGCCCTGTAAGCCTTCTAAGAATTTTCTAAAATTAACTTTTGGATGGGGAATTCCCTCTGTGGCTTTCTGGATGTCTTCTGGTGTCCACGGTCTATATACTAGGAGAGTCGGGTCCTGTCCTGCCTGTCCTGCCTGAGGGTTTGGTACTTCTATAAGTGGACATATCTCTTCTTCACTCATAGCCCGTGAATTTCCATTCATTTGGTATAACTCCATATCCCCCCTTGTTTTACGTGTTCGAGACCTAGTCTCGACAGGATCTCTAACAAACGGTTTTGGTTTCACAGGGAGAGTTGGGTATAGCGGAGGTGGATCAGTCTGTCCACTCACTTCATATTCTGGTAAAGGAAGCAGAGGGGGTGGAGGGGCTGATGCTATTACCAAGTTATTGTCTTCTTTATCTAAAAACATTGTTTTTGAATTTTTATTCTTTTGTTCCCTGCGGTTTGCTTCCTCAAGCCACCTGTGTGCCTGGGGAATGCCTAATTGACATTGCTTTTTTACCTGACCTTTTGCATCGGTTTTAAGCTGTTTGACAAGTGAAGGTTTTTCTAGTTTGCCATCAAATTTGTACTTATTAACCCATTTTGTATAGTACCTAACATTGTCAGCACGTTGTAATTGCATATATTTCGCGTCTTCGGTTAATGGCGGATCTCGGGATCTTTTTGTGCACTTATTTCCCATGTTGTCTTAACTTAGAAAATGTTACGTAACCCTTCTTATCACTTGGTACCACGATTTCTCACAGTTTATCTAGAATAACTGCCTACCTATCCTGTTTCCCTGATCTATGACAAGACAGCAATCTTTTTTGTCCCTGATTTGTACAACGCAAATCTCCCTGACAAAAACAAATACTGTAACAAGTCCCTGATCTAAAACAGAGAAAAGGTAAATTCCTCCTTACCTGAGCCTCCGTGATTGATCGTCTCACTGATGGAACCGTTGACTCGTCCTCCAATCGCAGATCAGAAACAGTGGCTGGCCTCTTTTGAACAACAATTCAGTCGGAGGTCTTTCAGAGCAGGAGAACCGATGTGGTCTCTTCCCCATATGGTTTCATGCCACCGGGCCCATCTGACCTGAGCTAGAGCAAGAGTTTCCGGCTCGAAGGACCAATCTGTCAAAGGAAAAATTAACTTCAAAAAGATCAATACACGGTAGGTTCAGGTTAAGGCACTTTAATCTTGCAGCAAGGAGACAAAAACATGCTAATACAGAGTTTGTCTAACTAAAATCTAACTAAAATCAGGAAGTAAAACCATCTTTATACATTTTCTTACAAGACATTGCCTACCAAGCTGACGTAACAGATCACAAGTTTTAACATAATTACTTCATAGCAACTGTTTGTCCATGATTTTCTGCTTGCCCTATCAATTTTATGAAAAACTTCCTAAGAAAAACAACGTGGCCTTGATGACCACCGGTTCCCAGTATGTTATGTTACCATTCAAGGTACAATGGCTAATTTTAGCACAAAGCAAGTACAGAATCTCCAGTCTTTTGTTTGATGTATCTCTTCTTTTCTGCAGCTGTGCATGTTCTCGAACAGGGCTGATTGTTCATATTTAATCACGTTACAGAAAACAGTATTGTTCTATTCATTCACTATTCATTCATTTTCCTGACCTAGCAGATAATCACCTGCTTCTCAGTATATTTCCAAAAGGCATAACATGAATTTTGCTGTGCTAGCAAATACTAGGTCAGGGTGCATCTTGTAATTTCAGAAAGCATACTGTAGTTTGAAAAAGCATCTTATAATTTCATACAGAATTAAGCTGTACATAAAATAGAATGAAATGTTTTAACCCTTTTAGCTTCTAATAAGCACTAAACATATACACTAATGCATATTTTTCTGACAACTACCCAGAGTCTACTCAACAATAAATAAAAAATTGCTATAATATCAATAACTAACATATTTCAAATTACTTTTAGCAGAGATTTTGTCATTTAAACCTGGGGCAACATCTGCTCTCAGGAATATTTGCCATTTTAATTCCAAATTCTCCAGATAGTTATTGAAAGACCCTATAAATCTAACTTTATCAACTAGTTCTACTACAAAAAAAGAAAATTTCCTAAAGTCCTTACATTGAAGTGAATGCTTAGCTAAAGCATTAGTACGGTCTTTCTTTTTGATGGCTACCAAGTGCTCCCTTATTCTATCAGTTAATCTTCTTATAGTTTTTCCTATATAGAAATGTTCACAATTGGTGCAGACAGTTAAATATACAAGTCCTTCACACTGACAATTATATCTACCTTTGGAAACCAAAACAAAATCTAAATGCTTAAAATAATGGCTATGAACTGCCATCATATATCTGTACTGAGAACAATTTTGGCACGGTAAAGTTCCTAAATGCTTAATTTCAATACTACCATAATTTACACCTTTTGAACTTTCAAGTAACTGTTTTAAATTCTTGGTCCTTTTATAAATAAACTTAGGTTTAATACCTACAATGTCACTTAAATCTTCATTACTCAAAATAATTTTCCAATTATTATCAATAACTTTCTTCATTCTTGATCTATCTATATGCATAGATAAAATAAAATAGCAATTTAATGTTTCCATCTGTTCTTGTTCTCTTACTTCCCCTTGTTTTTGTTTATTGGGAGAGAAACCTGTTTTGATAATTGGATAGTCTAAAATGTTAATTAATTCTTCTAAGGGGTATTCACGGTCCACAAACAATTGTTTCAAACTATTCATTTCCTTAGTAAAGGTATCATCATTACTAGTCACTCAACTAATTCTGATAGCTTGCCTTTTAAAAACATTTGTTTTCATAAATTTAGGGTGAAAGCTATCATAATGCAAATAATTGTTTGTGAAAGTTTCTTTTCTATAAATAATGCTGTTAAACTCTCTCTTATCTGCATCCATTTGAACTTCAACATCCAAAAACTGGGCTTTAACACCTATAATCCCTTCTGTGAATCTGAGCCAAGACACAGTGCTATTGATTTATAAAAAATAAATGTTTAATTCATCCATATTACCACCCCAAATAAAAATAATCATCTATGTATCTCTTGTAAAATATTACATACTTAAAATTAGGTGATTTCTTTAAAAACATTTGTGTTCCCACTAACACATTACCAAATTAGCAAAAACTGGTGCTAAATGTACACCCATTGCTGCTCTCCCAATTTGTTGGTAAATTCCTTCACAAAATGTGAAGAAATTATTACTTAATACCAATTCCATAAGTTGACAGGTAACAAAAATATCTTGCTTTAAAGATTGTCCAAACTTACTTAGATATAGTCTCATAAACGCAAGTCCTTCTGTTGGCTCAATAGAAGTGTATAATGAACACACATCAAAAGTACATACTAGAGTCTCATCTCCTGAAACTTATATTCTTTAAGCTCATTTAAAAACATTCAAGAATCTTTAAGATACCATTTACTTGCCTGAACAACTGGATTCAAAATTTCATCTAAGTACATAGAAATCCTAGATGTCTTGTTAAAAGGAACCGAAACTATAGGTCTAAATGGTGGATATACAGAATCCTTATGATTTTGGGAATTCCAAAAAGAGTTCGTAATTGTGATTGTTCCACCACTGAAAACTCAAATAATTCTATTGTAATGTACTGCTGATGTAATAAATCTAATAATACTAAATCAATATCCTGATAGCTTCTCCTAACAGCATCTTTTGACATGTTTTTGTACTTGGTTGTATCAATTAACATAGACCCAGTTGTTTCATAATAATCAGAAATTTTCATAACTACTAACCCCTGCCCTTTATCTGCCTTCATATATCTAAGATTACTGTAAGTCCTTAATTGTCTAAATGCTTCAACTTGTACGTGTTAAATTTTCACTCCTCTTATTATATTAATAACTTTTCTTCTTACTTTTATTGCAAAATCGATTTTTCTGCTCCTTCTCTGACCCTCTAAATACTTCATATAGTTCGTTCTCACAAACTGTAGAAAAAGTACTAAGTATATTAACTAAAGGTGGATTAGTAGTACTGCTCTTCCTAAAATGATTCTTTCTTTTGTCAGGAATGTCATGAAAAATATATTTTAAATTCAATTTTCTGACAAACAATTTAAAATCTAAAATAGTGTTAGTGACATTAGCTTTACATGCGGGCAGGAAGGTACTTAACTTAGAAATAATTGGTTCTATTATTAATGACCCTTGTTCTTGCCTTTCTCTTTGCTTACTACTGTGAATGCTTCTTGATTGGGTGGAGAGCTGCTTACTCCACTGGCTTGTGAGGAAAAAGGGGAACCCTCTTCACTATAATTGCTAGCTTCACTACTCAGCAAATTTCTAATGGGATTGTTACTAGTTTCAGAAATCCTGGATCCACTTGCTTCAGGGAAAGAATCAAGCCTGTTGATTAAATTTGTCTTGTGGTTATAATTATTAAAATTATTATTATTGCTTTTATTAAAACCATTACCAGACAATTTCTTCCTAGTCACAACATGAGCTTGTCCCTGCTGATTAGCATTGATATCTCTAATTCATTTTTTCTTTTTCTTAACAATTATACTTTCCATGTTTTCTAACTTTGTTGTCTAAATTATATAACAAATATTGAAACAAATGCAATGAAGGATGTTCTTTAATGATAGAATCAAGCTTTTTGATATCATCCCTCAGCACCTTAATTTTTTCAACATTCCAGTTAATGAGCAGTCTCAGCACTTCTAAACCAGTCTTGTACAAATCCTTCAGTTTACAGAAAAGGTCACCATCAAACTTAGCACCATTAGGGAACACATACACCCTTAAACCTAAGAGCACTATTGCCAACTCAAGACATCTGTTAAGATAATAATTTTCAAATGTCAATGTTTTAAACTTCAATAACTTCTTCTCTAATTTGTAGAAATAAGATTTAAAGTCAGGAATGTCTCGGTAATCTATTGACACTTCCCTAGAAGAGTAAACATCACTGTTCACTTCACCAAATGGATTTCTGCTGTCAGTTTCCAATAAATCCATTATCGGCCAATTACTGACAAAAACTTCATCAACAACAACTGTTGCCTCATCTGTAGCCAAACCATCAGACCTTTTTCCAGATGCCTGGAGTGCTCCAGAACTCCCTTTCACTCGCAGTAAAATGTTTTGTGCTTTGTTAATGACATCCTTCAGGTCGTAAGTTAATGCAGAAACTTCTTCCGGTGTAGAATATGCACTCAGATCTGAGCCATTTAAGCTGTCATGTGCCATGGTAACCACAAAAGGAAGAACAGTGAAATTCAATTACTTACTTCCAAACTCAAAAGACTGTTAGCTAAGCAATCTACTCCAAATAATGTTAAAAAATGAAAAAACAATGTAAAACACCAAACACTGCACATCACAGTGCTATAATTACCACACCAAACTATTGAAACTGCAAACACTAAAGCAGCACTCTCTAAAACACTAAAAATAAAAAGAACACTGAATCAGAGCAAAAAAATATGTTAAACTCTTTTGCTTCATTTAATTCAGAACTTCATCATAACAGTTACATCCACAATTCCATTTCCTTTTAGATACTAATAAAGTATTACATCACTTCCCATTTAAAAAGACAAATTCACATTAAATAACAGTTCATTAAATACTCAAGAAAACTTTGCATTTAAAATATTGTTTTACCAAACTATAGATATGACTACCCCTATCTGCTCTACAATAAATAAAGAATTGCTATAATAGCAATAACTAACATATTTCAGATGACTTTTAACAGAGCTTTTGTTATTTAAACCTGGGGCAACATTGGCTCTCAGGAATATTTGCCATTTTAATTCCAAATTCTCCAAGATAGTTATTGAAAGAACCTGTAAATCTAATTTTAATCAACTATTTATGTTACAAAAAAAGAAAATTTCCTAAAGTCTTTACACTGAAGAGAATGCTTAGCTAAAGCATTTGTACAGTCTTTCTTTGTGATGGCTACCAAGTGTTCCCTTATTCTATCAGTTAATCTCCTTATAGTTTTTCCTATATAGAAATGTTCACAATTGGAGCAGACAGCTAAATATACAAGTCCTTCACACTGACAATTATATCTACCTTTGGAAACCAAAAACAAAACCTAAATGCTTAAAATAATGGCTATGAACTGACATCCTATATTTGCACTGAGAACAATTCCTTACCTCCCACACTCTCTCAAAAAAATCCTTACTTTTCACACAACAAAACTAGACAAGAATTTCACCTTGCCTACACAAAACTTTTCTATGTACTATACCTTATCATATTTCTGCTTCTACTTCAAAGCAATATAGAAATAAATCTTGCACCGACCTTACTATGCAACCATCACACAACTATGGTTTCACCACATTAAAATGAGGCTTTCTTAATGTGGAAGCTACTAAAATAAGATTTGATAATTGCACATCTTCTTGCAAATTCTCTTCCTAAATATTAACAGTCACTGAATTATAGGTCAAAATGACTCCCAGCCTCTCCAGCCTCACATCGAAGCCATGGCTATATGTTTAACAACTAGTCGAGAGCTAGAATGTGAGATGGTCAGATTATCCTGTATAAATCACACCTACAATTAAACACATATTTCCAGGCCAACTGTCCTTCAATGTTCAACCCTAAATAGTTAGTAGTCCAAATCTCTCCACCAAAATGACCTGACCTGTACGTTGCACCTCCCCTATCAAAAACAAAAGTAAAAAAAAAAAATCTGCACAATAGAATCAAATGCCCTATTCCTCAGGCTAAACAATCAGTAATTATGGAGGACTTCAACTTAATACTGCTCAGTAACAAGTAAAACTTTAACAAATGACTAGCAAACTATTTAATATAAATAGTCTCCTATCCCACTAGATAAAACCTAAAATCAAACAACTGCTCACTCTTAGATCTTGTAATAACAAATACTTCCAAAATGATTTCCTCTCCAATAATACTCACATCCTCTCTTAACTATCACTGCCCAATCACATTCAAAATCAACATACTGCTATGAAAGAGTGTACATTTAATAACCTTCAGAATCAAATCTGCCAAAAGTTTTTAAAAACTTCAAAACATCCTGTCTCACATAGACTGACCTTCAATCCGCTCCTTCAGTGAGCCCAAAACAACAAGCAGTACTCTTACAACTGCCCTTCTGTTAATCCAAAACAAGCCTGTCACTCTAATATCATCTCTTCATGAACCAAAATAGAAGAGATGGCTAACAAAATGTTTAAAAGTTCCATTAAACTTAGAGAAATGACCTATGGAAAGAATTAATACAACAGAAACCAAAGAAATGTTTAGTTCCCTACACCACCTAACAAAAAACATTAGAAGGCATGCTATATACATTTAAAACCAACAAACAATTCTCATTTCTCAACCAAGAAAATTCTGAACTCAGGTAAGCCAACTTATATGCAGAGTCTTGATAAGAAAAATAATCCTCTACCAAGTAATTCCTCCATATACTCTAAAGGTCCAATTACACCAAATGCTTTCCTCCCGGAACTCAACACTCACCCTCCCATGGCACGCAGACATCCACCACCAAACTCATATGCACCATTCTGCATCTCACTGTTCTTCTTCAAAGCAGGGATAGCAACAGAAATGGAAACCATACTAAACAAGATCCCTGATGACTTCCCTACAGGTACTTACAACCTATAGCACTCATTTGTCAGGTCGTGATCATATAATTTACACACTTATGTATATCTCTAACATCTGGTTGTATCACAATGATTTCCCTAAAGTTTGGAAAAAGACCGTAATTAAAAAAATTCTAAAAACAAGCAAGCCCACCTCCTGCTTAGATTTTTAGGTGTCCATCCATATTGCCACTAGTTGTGAAAGTGCTTGAAAATTCCCTATACTCAGCTCCTAGACTACATTTCAAAATGAGGATTGCTTTCCAGAAATCAGCATGGATTCTACACAAGATATAGCTCCATGGGGGCTCACTGCAATTTAACAGCTGGCATCCTAACTGAAATGTATAAAGGTCAACTAACAACAGCAATATTTGTAGGTGCTACTAAAGCCTTTGATGTGGTTGATGATCAATTTCCCAAAAGGGCTCTGTTATCTCATGGCATTAGCAGCAGGTCCTGCCAATAGTCCAGTTTTTTTTTCAAATAGCACTTCTACAGTAAAGATGGGTTCCACCATCTTCACCAGTGCACCCCTACTCAAAGGTATCCCTTGAAAGTGTTGCACTCTCCCCATTTCTTCTCCCCCTTTATATTAGCAGACTGCCATCAGACAATCCTCTACCCCTCTCATTCTCTGCAATGATGATATGGTCATCTACAGATTAAATTCTTCACATTGCAAGATAAAACTTCAGTTACAAGACCTGTTAACCCCTGCCACTCGGTAAGCTCCAGAAAATTAATATGAAATTCAGCCAAAACCAAAGTCATGTTGTTTGTTGCCCTTCAAAAACTATAATCCGCCTCCTCTGACTGGGACATTCTAGACCACCACCAAAATTCTGTAGAAGCCAATACTTCCTTCAAATAACTAGGCCTTCAATTAGACCACAGTTTAAATGTTGAACATCACATTCATAAAAGTAAAAAAAAAAGATACTTATGGACATGGAAAATTTCACACATTTTTCTCCTCTTAAAGCACAGAGGCCCTTGGTAAAGGATGTCCATAAGTTCCATCTACAATATGCCCTTCCAGTAACAGCCTCTACTTCAAAAAATAACTTTGCCAGAATACAAATTTCCTACAAAAAATATGTCAATTCATGTCCTATGCCAATATAATTGAATATAACTGCTTGGTTTTCATAAAAGCTGACTGACCTCCAGTTCATAAAAGAGTTGATCTGCTTTTTAGCTCACTCCTGTACATATTATTAAACCAAAACATATTGTTAGCAGATCAAGAAAAAGAATATATACATATAATATCATATCTCAGCCACATCTCATACCCTGTGTCCAATCCATACCTCCTACTAAAACAATGCAATAACCACAGTTTCATCATTCTAAGGCCCAAACCCTGTGAAGCCACATCCTCCTCCCACAGGGATATAACTGTTTTCCACAAATTCAGAAAAAAAGCAAAACAACATGTAGCAAACATTGCAAAATATTACTGTTTTAAAAGAATTAAAATAACTAAAACTCTTCAAAAGAGATAACCAGGATCAATCAATTGCTGTAAAAACATAACTTTCATAAAAAAATCCCTGACAATAACAAAGGATATGCCTTCCTACCCTCACCCCTTCTCCCTGTCTACACTGCCTTCATAGTTTCATAGTTTCATAGTATAGTACTAGGCTATCTGCCCTGGGGCATTTGTAAGCCTAGCCATAGTGATGTGGCTTTTGCCACCCCATGAAATGGTACAAAAATGTACAGAATAAATCTAGAATACTGTGCCCCTGTCTAGTAGTGACACAATGAAGGTCCCCTTATATAATAGAATTAGTTTACTGTGCCCCTGTCTAGCAGTGACACAGATGTGACCCCTGGGGTAAACTTACAATCTCCCATACACTCATCAAGATTTCTCTTGAAGAGAGTCAGTGAGGGGCTCTGCCTAATACGAACTGGGATCCTGTTCCAAAGCATGGGAAGCCTCTGGGTTATGAATCTATCCCTCCAGCATATCCTATTCATACTTGTGCTGAGGTTTAAGTCTTTAGCTCTCGTGGTCCTGATGGATTTGGATTTTTTGAGGTGGAGCATGTCCATCAGATCCTGATTGGACATGGCCTTGTACGTCAGGCAGAGATCACCTCTGAGCAGGCGGTATGCTACTGAATAGAGCTGAAGTTTCTTTAGTCTGGCAGAATAAGACATATGTTGGAGACCCTTGATCCTTTTGGTGAGGTACTTTTGTGGTCTCTCCAGCTGTTGCAAATGCCGGGTGAGGTACATACCAAATGGGGCATTGTACTCAATCATGGGTCTGATGAGGGAGGAATATAGGGGTACAATGACATCCTTGGATCTGGATGTGAATCCCTTCATGATGAGGTGTGCAAGGTAGAATGTTTTTCTAACCACTTTGGCAAAGTGGGTGTCAAATGAGAGGTCGCTGTCTACTTGGGTCCCTAGGTCTCTGATTACTTTTTCTGTACTCAGTGGGTTGCTGTCTATGTGATAATTTGTGGGTACTTTATTTTTCCAAAAGGGATGACTATACATTTTTTGGCATTTAGTTTAAGGCCGTGACTACGGCACCAGTTGTCCATTTCAGTGAGGCCTTTTTGTAGGATGTGTGTGTCTGCTGGTGTATCGACTATGGCGCCTAGTTTGCAGTCATCTGTGAACTTTGTCAGCCACAGCCCTCCCATGTTTGCTTTAACATCTGAGAAATAAATGCCGAACAAGAGGGGTCCCAGGACAGATCCCTGTGGGACACCACTTGTGACTGGCTTTGAGTCTGACATTGCTCCAGCTATTTTAACTTTATGGGTTCTGTCCTTTAGCCAGTTTGCAACCCATCTAGTGACATAAGGGTTTACTTTTAAGCTTGTTATACCACAAGAATAGAAGACTCCACAGTGACCATAAAGAATTTAATCCACTAAAAGACGAATTTCACAGTAACAGGAATACACAACCAATGTTATAATCTCCTTCTCTCTAGCGCCTCGGCAAGTAGCCTTTTCAGAGTAAAAGATGTTCTTATACTAACTTACTTTAATGTATATATTTTTATTGGAAAGTTACGTTTTTTATGTCTTTTATAGTTTTTAGTTAATTAATTGTGTAATTGAATGTTAATTGATTTGGGAGGGGTTTGTATGATATAAAAAGAATTGTAAGTTAGTATAAGAACATCTTTTACTCTGAAAAGGCTACTTGCCGAGGCGCTAGAGAGAAGGAGATTATAACATTGGTTGTGTATTCCTGTTACTGTGAAATTCGTCTTTTAGTGGATTAAATTCTTTATGGTCACTGTGGAGTCTTCTATTCTTGTGGTATAACAAGTTATTTCTCGTTTGCTTGTTGTGGTATATATTTACTTTTAAGCTGTTTAGCTTATCTATTGATGCCTGAGTGGGGTATTGTGTCGAAGGCCTTAGCCAAGTCCAGGTATGCTGTATGGACTGCTTTGCCCTCATCAATGGCTCTAGTGACTGTTTCAAAAAAGTCAACCAGGTTTAAAAGGCAGGATCTGCCCTTTACAAAGCCGAACTGGGTGGGGTCAAGTGTCTGTAGGTCCCCTATGTCTCTGTTTATGAGTTCCATAATGATTCTTTCCATAGCTTTGCAGACCAGGCTAGTTAAGCTTATGGGGCGGTAGTTTCCAGGGTCTGTAGAGGCACCCCCCTTGTGGAGTGGGACCACTGTTGCTGTACGCCAGTGTTCAGGTACATATCCCGAAGTAAGGCTAAGGTTAAATAGCATTTTTATGTGTGAGTTTAGCTCCTCTTGGAGTTCACGTAACACGCACCCCGGGATACCGTCAGGTCCCATTGATGCTGTGTTTTTTGCTTTGTTTAGGGCAGTTCTCACTTGGACATCTGAGATGACAGGGAGATTACATTCAGCTGGGATAAGTATTTCTTCTTTTGGGGGTGAAGGACGGGAGAAATTTGCACTGAACCTGTCAGCCAGAATGTTAGCAATATCTGTGGGTTCAGTGTATTTTTTGTTGTTGTGAACCAACTCTGAGCATATCTGAGGGTTTCCGCCAAGGCTTCTAACATAGCTGAAGAAGGCTTTGTGGTTATCTTTAGTGTCCTTAGCGATTTTTCTCTCAAAGTTTGCCTTGGATGTTTTTATGAGAGAATGTAGTTTTCTGCCAATGTTGATCAGAGATGTCTTCCCTTCATGGGATTTCGCTCTGACGTGCAGTAGCTTCCTTCTTTTGTTATACAATTTGTTTATGGCTGAGGTCCACCAGACAGGACGCTTACATTTGGTGGAGAGGGACTTAGATTTGTTTGGGATTGCATGATCCATGCATTCTTGGAGATGTCCATAGAAAGCATTTGTGAAGGATTCGGCATTGTGGGATGTGGTATCCACTGGCACAGTGGGCTTAAAGGATACCATCTCAGTCTTAAGAAGAGTGAAGTCTGCTTTTGAGAAGTTTTTCACTGTGGTCTTTTGTGCTGGGGTGGAGGTGGGATATGTATATCCAGGGTGATTAGTTTGTGGTCAGATCTCACTAGTGAGGGGTATACTTCCGGTGTGGAGCATTTTGTCCCCATGTTTGTGATGATCAGGTCTAGTATATTATCTCCCCTAGTGGGAGAGGTGACTAGTTGTTCCAGTGCATTTGAATTTATGAATTCCAGGAACCTTTGGGCTAGGGTATTAGGGCTAGAATAATGTACCCAATCTATGTTTGGGTAGTTGAAGTCTCCCAGTATGATGGTATTTTGTGATACATTCATTTCCTCCAATGTCTTCAGGAAGGCTGTGTGGGGTTCTTGAGATTGGGAGGGTGGTTTGTAACATGCTACCAGTTGTATAGCAGTTTTGCCTATGGTTAGTTGCACCTGTATGGTCTCTGATGCTTCATGTGTTGCTACTAACCTGGAGGTGTGGGTGTCCTTTATGAATATGGACACTCCCCTCCTTGTGGTTCGGCCCGGGTTTTGGGGCCGAAAAGCATGATACGAGGTATAGCCTGGTAGCGCTGGGGTGCTCTCAGGAGCCTTGAACCAGGTTTCAGTTACTGCACAGACGTCGATGTTCTCCATGCTGAGGAGTGCATCAAGTGCCTGCATCTTGCGATTTAGACTTCTGGCGTTGAGCAGCATTACCCTTAGTTTTTTTCCATTTTTGTTTCCTAAGGAAGTGGGTTTGTCTTTTGAGCCTTGCCTAAAAAAGGCACTATGGGGGTGGCAAGAGCCTTAGCCAATATCCGGAAGCCCAGTGGTGACAGGTGTAAGCCATCCCTTGCGAAGCAGCGTGGCTTGTCCAACATATATCACCCACCTGATCATGAAGGGATTCACATCTAGATCAAGGGAGGTCATCGTCCCCCTGTACTCATCACTTATTAGACCTATGATTGAGTACAATGCCCCGTTCGGAATGTATCTGACCAGACACCTGCTGCAGCTTGAAAGGCCCCAAAAGTTCCTCACCAAAAGGATAAAGGGTCTCAAAAATATGTCTTATGCTGCCCGACTGAAAGAACTCCAGCTCTATTCAGTCTCATACCGCTTGCTCAGAGGTGACCTGTGCCTGACATATAAGGCCATGTCAAACCCAGATTTGATGAATATGCTTCACCTCAAAAAATCTAGATCCCTCAGAACCACAAGGGCGGAGACTTAAACCTTGACACGGTTATAAATAGAACGTGCTGGAGGGACAGATTCATCACCCAGAGACTCCCTATGCTGTGGAACAAAATCCCGGTACATGTGAGGCAGAGCACCTCTCTGGTCTTGTTCAAGAGGAATCTTGACCAATGGATGGGAGATTGCAGATATACCCCAGGGATTACTTCAGCGTCACTGCTTGACAGAGGCACAGCAAAATGATAGGCATAGTTTTTATTCAAACTAAAGGGGTGGCGAAAGCCACATAACTATGGGCTAGGCTTATAAATGCCCTTGGGCAGATAGCCTAGTATGAACCTATGAACCTATGAACCTATATCATCCCAGGCAGACAGACATTGGATCCCCTTAGAATGACACCAGTACTTGAGCCAATTGTTAAAGCTGATCATCTTGTCTTTGTATTGTGGTATCATTCTTGGTGAGGGCAAGATGCTGCTCAGGGTCAGGGTCATACCAGCCTGGGCTACATAATCGGAGAGCTCCTCTATGTCTCTTTTCATGTAGTCCAGGGAGGTATGTCTCAGGTCATTCACACCAGCATGGACAATGACGGAGTCATATTTGTACTTGCTTTGGAGTGACCTGAGTGCGTGTGTTATGTGGCGGATCCTAGCTCCTGATAGACAGCTCACAGTCACCTTCTCCTTGTTCAGCCTGGTCAATGGGACATCAGTGTGTCTGACTATGGAGTCACCGATTACTAGTGTATCAGGCAAGGTGTTTGGCCTTAAGGGCTGCGATTGGTCGACACACTGATTTATTGAAGTATGTGTTGCATGTGTTTTGTTTTGAGGTGGTGGATTTTTGGATGTCTGCTTTGGGAGCCTCTGTTGTTTTGGTAAGTTTTTTATTAGAGCCTCCGAGTATGTCTTTGTATTTTTATGTGTTTGGTTTGCAGTTGTGGTAGGTCTATGTGGGACTGGGATTGTTGTGTGTGTGGTTGCCATCTCCTCCTGTCTGGTCATGCCAGCCCTGAGTTGAGAGAGTTCAGCCTCCAGTTTGGCTATATAGTTGCATCTCTCACATGTATTTGTGTTTGTTGGGAGGAGGAGAGGGTTGTCTGTGTACATGAGACAATTGTAGCATTGTCTCAAGATACCCAGATTGACCAGCTGAACTGGAGACGACGCCAGTAATCTACCACTCAACATGCTAGAACAGTATAAGGGAGTGGTATACCTCTTATGTCCCAGCTCACATACAATAATCAAACATCATTCTAACAGCCAAAACACTCAAGTATTTTGTTGCTGTAAGTATCTCTTATGCAAATATTCTCAATGAAATTAAAATACTGCAAATCAATATATGTTCAGTATCTATTACTGTTTTTGTTCACATCATATATTACTCTCTTACAGATGTATGACATAATTATTCTTTACTTATTGGCTAGCTAACTTATAGACATCTCTTTTTTGTGTGCTTGTGTGTGCATGTGTGTGTGTGTGTGTGTGTGTGTGTGTGTGTTTGTGTGTGCGTGTGCGTGTGTGTGTGTGTGTGTGTGTGTGTGTGTGTGTGTGTGTGTGTGTGTGTGTGTGTGTGTGCAGAAGCATGCGTATGTGTGCATGTGTGTGTGTGTGTGTGTGTGTGTGTGTGTGTGTGTGTGTGTGTGTGTGTGTGAGTGTGTGTGTGTGTGTGTGTGTGTGTGTGTGTGTGTGTGTGTGTGTGTGTGTGTGTGTGTGTAAGTGTAAATTGCTGAATTTTTTTGTAATTTATTTTTAAATGTTTCAGTTTTCATTGTTTTGCATTTTTACACTCCTGCTGTGCTTGAAATAATTTATTTTGGATCTCTCTACCCTGTTCAACATATATAGATAAAACAAAACAAAATCAATGAAAGAAAATGACATTGCCCACCACTGGATCTTGAGGAGTGCACTGCAGTGCCGTTCATTTTAACCGTTATAGCTGAACTGCTCTGAACTAAGTTATGTTACATAGATTGTAGCCAATAACATGGTTGAAGGGGTAGTTCCTCAGAAAATGCATAATCAGGACTTTTAATCCTTATTACTGAACTGCACAATAAAATGCATAAGATGCACAAACACTAGCCTACTGAGTGCATGCTGTGACTACATTACAAGGGATGGGGGTTTCACTGATGTCTGAGGCCTGTAAAATCATTCACTTCCTGGAAAGGGTGTAGGTAGAAAGTGACCCACAGTGAGAGAAAAACTATAAAAATACTTATTGCAGATCTATATAACTGCAGCATTTTTAATGCAGAACAGTTTTAAAAGAAATGAAATCCCCAGTGCCAGATCATTATGAGTACATGCATGCTAAGAACTCTGATACTTGTACATATATATTGAAAATAAAATAAAGACATTTTAGAATAAAATTTGGAAGAGATTTTTTACTTTCAATGGTCATAGCTCACCCATAGTTCAATAATCTGTCAGACAGTGATCACATAATGTAGTGGATGCATAAAGTTCTAATTCTGAAATTATGAACATTTACCACAAGTTCTGTTTTAGCCTGTTTCACTTGGTGTCCTAATAACATTGCTGAGTAATTGTTAGATATAACTAAATGTCTTTTTTTGACTTGTCTAAGCTGTATTGGTTATACCTCTGTATCTGCAAACATGTTTCTAGCAAACTATTTTAATAACTAATCACCATTTAATTATTTTTCATGTAGTCTGAATAAATAAGATTACTGTCTTGTTTTAAGATGATTTGGTCCCTTGGGTTGAACATTGCTTTTCATACTTTTGCAGGCCACTTTACTGCATGTTCATGTTAGACTTTTGTGGGCACCAATACTGCATGTTCTTGTTACACCTTTGTGGACCCCTCTGCTGTATGTTCTTGTTGCACTTTTGTGGGCCCCTCTACTGCATTTTCTTGTTAAACTTTTGTGGGCCCTTCGACTATATATTCTTGTTAAGCTTTTGTGGGCCCCTCTACTGCATGTTCTTATTATATTTTTTGTGGGCCCCTCTACTGCATGTTCTTCTTACACTTTTTTGGTCCCCTGTATTACATGTTCTTGTTATCTCTTAGTATTACCAGGAGGCAGGATTATAATTTTCAGCAAAGTTCTACACTGAGTATGGCAGGTTGAAGAACTGTTAATGAAAATAAAAGAAAAAAAAATAAACAAATAAAATTAATTGCTGCTTGTTATCAGGCAGGAAGGAGAGGAAGTATCATATAATCCCCAATCAAGTGTCAACACTTTTGTGAAGGTCATAGGCTGGAATTCATGATTAATCACTGATGCACAGCACAGCACTTTGCTAATTATCACTCACTTGCTATGTATCTGTAACATGTGTGTGTGTGTGTGTGGTTTTGTGTTTGAGGTGTTGTGGTGCTGTGGCATCTTCAAGCCGTGATTGACTCATGGTTACCTTATAGACAGTAAATGGAATTATCCACAGAGTCATTATGGCAGAGATACTGGAGTAGATATCCAGGTCTTTCTCCTGGCTTACTCTTCCCATCAACCCCAGACTATTCTAGAAGCCAGGTCACTAACATTATAAATGGATGCATTGCCTCTGTACAAACAACTCAGCCTGAAATACTTTGCAATGTGTTAATATTGTAGGTTACTGCACTGATGACTTCTGTGAGGCTTTTGCTGAGTAGATACAAGGTCTCTCTCAACAATGTTCACATAATGTCAATGTTAATGCCGGAGGGGGTGCAATGCAGCCAAATAAAGATGGTTGCATAAATGCTTTGCTCCATGAGCTGGGACACCCCACACTGAAGAAATATGAAATAATGGAAGAAGTCCTACATCATACTTGCTCCAAATAACCATAACACCAAAGTGGTGAGTTATGTTTACCATTTCTGAACATGCTGCATGTGATGGCTGTTTCACATACCACTGAGCTTCACTGGTGCCATGCACATTGTATGAACCAGTAATATACAAAGCTAGCTGTACAGTGCAGGTACAGTGAGATGGGATTCTGAAGAGGTGTCTGGAGGAGTCGTTGATCATCTCTCCTTGCATCACTATCTGTTAATGAATATGAGAGAGGAATAGACATCAGAAGAAGTGCTGGTAATCCAGTGGGGCCACAATAGCATGCTAACCACCATACTTCTGTGATTTTTATTTATTTATTAATCCTTTTGTTTACTGAGTTAGTCCCGTTGTACAGTTGGCCTCATATTACACAGACAGCTTCATAGGTTCATAGGTTCATAGGTAGGCACTAGGCTATTGGCCCTAGAGCCTATATAAGCCTAGCCAAACGGTACCTTGGCTTTTGCTACCCAAGAAAATTATTTTCCCATGCCCCTGTCGAGCAGAGCCACAGAAGTGATCCCCAGGCTGAATTTCCTATCTCCCATCCAATCTTCAAGATTTTTCTTGAAGAGTGCTAATAAAGAGCTTTGTATGATATAGATAGGTAGTTTGTTCCAGAGTATGGGAAGTCTCTGGCACAGGAATCTATCCCTCCAGTATGTTCTGTTTATTGTGGTGACAAGGTTTAGGTCCCTAGAGCGTGTAGCTTGGAGTGACTGGGATTTCTTTAAGTGGAGCATGTCCAACAGCTCTGGGTTTGACATAGCTTTGTATGTTAGGCAGAGATCGCCTCTGAGTAGGCAATATGCGACAGAGTAAAGCTGGAGTTTTTTGAGACGGTCTGCATAAGGCATCTGTTTGAGGCCGGTAATCCTCTTTGTGAAGAATTTCTGCGGCCTTTCCAGTTGTTGTAGATGTCTTATGAGGCACATACCAAAAGGGGCATTGTATTCTATAATGGCTCTAATGAGTGATGAGTAGAGGGGAACAATGACCTCTTTTTTCCTGGATGAGAAACCTTTTGTGATGAGGTGTGCCACGTAGAAGGGTTTCCTGACTACTGTGGCGATGTGATTATCAAAGGAGAGACTACTGTCCATCTGTGTCCCAAGGTCTCTTATCACACTTTCAGTGTTAAGTAGACTACTGCCTATGTGGTAGTTCATGAGTACAGAGTTTTTACCAAAAGGGATGACAGTGCACTTTTTGGTATTGAGCTTGAGGCCATGGCTTTGGCATCAGGCATCTGTCTCAGTGAGGCCCTTTTGTAGGATGTCCACATCGTTAGAAGTTTTGATTATGGCTCCCAGTTTGCAATCATCTGCAAACTTTGTTAGCCAAATATCTTCTGTGTTAGCCTGTACTTCAGAGAAGTAGATACCAAACAGGAGAGGACCCAGGACTGAACCCTGTGGTACTCCACTTGTCACTGGTCTGAAGTTGGATTTAGAGTCTACTACTATCACAGTGTGGGTTCTGTCAGTGAGCCAGTTGGCAACCCATCTTGTGAGATAGGGATTTATACCTAGTTTAGTAAGTTGAGGCGGTAGTTCCCGGGGTCCGTGGTGCTCCCCCTTTGTGGAGTGGGATAACCATTGCTGTGCACCATTCAGTGGGCACAAAGCCTGAGGTGAGGCTATGATTGAACATGGTACTTAGGTGGGGTGCCAGTTCATTCTGTAGTTTGTGTAGAATGCAGCCTGGGATGTTGTCAGGTCTCATGGTTGCTGTGTTCTTGGCTTTGAAGAGTGTGTTTTTTACCTGTGCAGCCATGATTACAGGAACTTTGCATTCTTCCGGTATAGAGATGGGCCCTTTAGGGGGTGAGAGAGGGGTAAAGTTAGCACTGAACCTATCTGCCAGGATGCTGGCAATATCAGTTGGTTTTGTATATTTAGTGCCATTGTGCTGTAACTCAGAGCAGATCTGAGTGTTGCCATTGAGATTCTTGACATAGCTATAGAATGCTTTGTGGTTGTCTTTAGAATCAGTGGCGATTTTGTTTTTGTAACTAGCTTTGGAGGATTTTATGAGAGATCTCAGCTTCTTACTGAGGCTGACCACGGAGTTCCTCCAATCATGGGATTTTGCTCTTTTTTGCAACAGTTTCTTTCTTCTGTTGTAGAGTTTGCTTATGGCAGGGGACCACCAGATTGGCTTCCTTTTTTTGGAGGATAGCATCTTGGTTCTGTTAGGGCTTGCATGATTCATGCACTCGTGTAAGTGCTTATAAAGTGCATTTGTATAGGATTCAGCAGTCATACCTCTATTGTCCATCAGCATGGGTGTCGTGAAGTTTGCCACTTCTGTCTTAAGGAGCATGAATTTGGCTTTGGAGAAATTTTTTACAGTGTTTTCCCTATAGATACAACAAAGGGGAATGCACCTTTTCATTATTCAGATTCAGTCATGAATGTTTGGCATGTGAGGGGAGGCATCTGGTCAAGGCCTGCAATAAAACAATCAATGGCAAACCAGGCAGGGCAAATCAGGTTAAGACAGAGAACCATACCTACACTCACTATGCTAGAAAAATGGTTCTGTGGCTCCAGGCTTACCCAGATAAGGAAGCAGCAGTGCTAGAAAGGAGTTTTAAAGAGGGGCTTGTAATTCTATTTAAAGGCCATATGATGGCCTTCAAGGCAGAACATTTGAAATCAGTTAGAGAGCGACCTGAGGTACTGAGAGAAAAGGTGAACAAAGAAGAACATCTGGGAAAAGTAGAAGGTCCCTATACATCATCACCATTTATAAAGCTGAGAGTGTCCTCCTGAGCTTGGTACCAAAAAAGACAGTTGGAGAATTTATGCTCATTCCCAACCTTTCATTTCCAATGGTTGCATCTGTTAATGGCGTGCTGATGGAAGCAGATATCTTGGTAACCTATTTACCATTCAATAGGACCTTGAGCCTGGTAGCTGCACAGGGGACAGGGGAACTAATGGCAAAAGGAGATATCAAGGTGGTATTTTGTTTGCTGCCTAGTAGAGAAAGGGATCAAGAGCTGTTAGGTTTCAAAGTAGATGGGGAATATTACATCAACTGCTGTATGGCAATGGGATGTGAAGTAGCTTGTGCCATGTTTGAAAACATTAGCTCATTCTTCAAATGGGTGGTATGCTAAGGGTCCACTGGGTGGAAAGCAACACCTTACTTGGATGACTTCTTGTTCACTGGCCCTAAGCCTCAAAGTTGTGTGAGTTAGGGCTTCAAGAACTTAAGAAAATAGCCAGGAATTTTGGGGTACCTGTGGCAGAAGAAAAGACAGAGGGATCAGTGACATGCTTGGTATTTTTGAGTATTGAAATATATGCAAAGACTGGGGAAGTGTGATTCCTCAAGGACAAAGTCACCAGATTAGCAGAGGAAGTGCGGATAGTCAAAGCAGCAAGAAAAGGAACACTGAAACAGCTTCAGAGATTCAGAGGTTGGTTGGGCTTATGATCTTTGCGGAGATTGGCAGAAAAAAGACAGGGTGTACGAAACCACATCACAGTGTCAGGGTCACATCTGAAATTCAAGCAGATCTTGAGGTATGGCAAGAGCTCTTGAGGGTATTTAACTGGGTGTTACTCTGGCAGCAAAGAACAATGAGCAATGAGACACAATTGTTCACAGATGCAGCAGGAGGCATTGGGTATGGGAATTTCTGAAGGGCAAATGGCATCCCCATTATGGAGATGAAATTCTTTCCATTAGTGATGGCTGTGCGTGTCTGAGCTGTTTTGTTGCAGGACAAGTTTATTTTATTTAAGACTGATAATATGGGGGTGGTTAGCCTGTTAAATAATCACTTGTGGGTGGGGAACATAGGGAGACTAATGGGACAGTTTTTACTGAAATCCATCCAGCACAACATAACATTCCAAGCACAGCATATTAAAGGGAGGGAGAATGCTACTAGTGAGTCAGTTTTTCATTTTCAGTGGGACAGGTTAAGATATATGGTACCAGCAGCAGACACAGAGCCTTACAAGATTCCACAACATCTTTAGGACTTGATGAAACATGGATATGGGGCATGATAGAGATACAGTGGCATCCAAGCACACGGTCACAGAATAATAAATGTATTGTCCATTTTGTAGAAACAAGGGATGTGGGGTGGGCCAGTACTTTTACCACAGCTGTTAAGTTACATTTTTAGTTTAAAAAAGATGGGCATGTCACGGTGCACCCCAGGTACACATATGGCAGCAATTAATAGGTGCCACAGAACATGAAGGTAGCAGGACACCATGCAAGCATTTGCAGTCAGAAAGCTGCTCCTAGTTTGGGCAAGAATGGAGGACAGGACAGCAGATGATAATCAGACCACTGGGCATCATCATGGCTTTGGGTAGTAATGAGAGACGTATGCAGAGTGGAGTATGAACTGTGGCTATTTTGGACAGCATACTTAATAGCATTTTGTGAGACATTATGGATATCTGAGATAGCCCAACTCATTAAGACTGATAACCCTTCATAGGTGCTAGAGTCTAGGAATATTAAGCTGGAGGCTGACAAGGTATGAAGTGTAAAACAGATCAGCTAGGAATAAAAGTATGGCAAAGGCTCAATCCCCCAAAAGATTACAGGATGGGATATACTTAGATGAATTAGGATATACCACGCAAAGCATCCTGGCTGTGAAGAACTTTTTTGAGTCACAGAGATCATGCTCCCTTATCTAGTTATCAATTTATGGCAGTCCTGCAAAAAGCTGTAGGGAGTATGGGTCTTGATAAAAGCAAATTAACAGCTCATTTCCTTCTGAATAGAGGCTGCTTCACACACTCACACAAAAAGAGCTTCAGAAATTGAGTTAATGCACTTAAGTCAGTGGAGATTGCAAGCATACAGAAGATATGTCACATCATGATGACTAATCAGCATTCTCTTTTGCAGGTGTCATAAAGCAGCCAGTATTGATATGGACTTAGGGGACATTATTTCTTGTACCGCATGGCCAGAGAATTGAGTGAAACAGGGAGAAACCTGGGTTTCAAAGAAGAAGAAATGCAGGTTTGCT
Organism: Protopterus annectens; assembly: GCF_019279795.1. Taxonomy (NCBI): domain Eukaryota; kingdom Metazoa; phylum Chordata; order Ceratodontiformes; family Protopteridae; genus Protopterus; species Protopterus annectens. The sequence goes on along the minus strand of NC_056728.1, from coordinate 1,676,069,774 downwards.
GGCTGGAAAGGAGAGGAATTCAGTGAAGGCACCTGCTGGCAGCTTTGACAGAGTTTTCTGAGTCATTGCCTGAGCCAAGTGTAACTGTATTGGGTACATGGGGGTATTACAAGTACCCAGTGCTGCACCTAAAGAATAGAAGGTGCCAATCATTCAGGCAAATCAGACAGAAATGGCCGAACATAAAGCCTGGCAGGTTAGATACATTTTTAAAGACCAATCTGGTGGACAGTAGAAAGGATTAGGACGTTGACCAACAAATTACTTAGGCAACAGGTAATTGAGGTAGGTGGTTGGGTATTGCACCACACTAATATTAATATCAGTTCACCAGGACTTTACAAAAGTGATGAAGTTCACCTGTCACATTCAGAAACAAACGTATATATAGAAAACCTTAAAAAGGAATCGGAAATTTGACAGATGTGCTTGGGGGGAAAGATGGCATGTAGGATAAGCTATCTTTCTGTGATGAAAGGGTAGACTTAGAAGGCTAAATTGCAAGGAAGTGTGCTTGGCCTGGAGAAGGATATAGGCTCAGACAGCTTGGCCCTTTTCTGGGAGGACCATTCTATGGTGTAGCAGCAGCTTGAGGGCCACAGCCTGGGATCTCGCAAGTGGCAGATCACCTTCAGCCACTGGTATCTGGCTGAATGGTGATAGGGGACTGTCAGTGTTTGGTTGTAGATCCCTTCAGCCTTCAGTGTTGGTTGAGCATTTTCAGGGAGTGTGATGATATTTTATGGTTTGGTTGAACTGATGTCCTTCCAAGTTCTGCCCTTTGCACACATCTGAATATTCTTGGCTGACATTAATGTGGGCTGACTGGCACTGACTTCTAATCTGGTTCTGATAATAATTTGATCGACTGGCATAATAAATACATGGCTGCAGCCATTTCTTCCAAGCAAGTGTATGGTGTAGTTTGTTAAATTACGTGCGTGCTTATTTTCATCCATAGGCAATAGGGGTGTATGATAAACACTTTACATCCCTTATGTTGATTTGCACTCTAAGTACTGGCAGTGACACAGTCATGATTTTCACTGTCCAAGTCCAGTACTACTACCTGTTGCAAATTGGCTTAAGAGAAACTGCAGTCATTTATGCTGTGAAATTAGCATGTATAAATCCTCTACAACGGCATTGTTATATTGCATCATCACCTCTACAAAGAGGCTGTAAACCCAAATTGAATCATGTCTGTAAAACAACTATAACAAATATCTTTTAAACTTTCTGAGTATTTGTTTGTTTATTTTTAGGTACTGTATGAGTAAAATAGCACTTTTTCCAGATCGCTGATATACTAGTTGTGTATCACCACCACCACAGCCAGAAAATGTTATAATATCAGTGTTAAGGTAAGAAGGGAGCCTAGCAAAGGTGGCAGCATAAGTAGCCAGCTCTGTGAAGTGGGACAAGAAGAGTTAGAAACAGAAGGGGAATTTGAAACAAGATAGGTGGTATTACTAAAATGCTATGCAATGTAAAAAGATCCAGGTGAAATTACAGAGAATTGTCCTGAAGGTGAAAAATGGATTGGTAAAACTGGCCATGACCTGCCAGTAAGCTGTGGTGTGGCTGTAGGCAATTGGTAAAGTAGCTCCACAGGACAGAGTTACCATTTTACAGGCAAAAGTAGAGTGCAGGCAAAATCACTTTCTCAGGACAATATGGGGTTTATTATAGCAATAACCCACGCCTGGGTGTGGGTAAATCCAGCATTACCCACACCCAGAAGTGGGTTATTGCTATTATACTATGACATTATTTAAGAAAAAAACAATTACTTTTCTTAAATAATGGCATTGTATAATGCCTCCTTGCTGCCCTTCCGCAGCTCTGGTATTCTGCCTGCGGCAGATCTGATGTACTGCGCATGCGTATGCCTACGCAGTACATCAGAACTGTGGGCAAAAGCAACGGAGAAAGCAAGATCTCCGTTGCTTTTTGCAAACTGTTTTCGCTATGTTAAATGGGTTTAACATAGCGAGACAGCTTTAAAAAAAGCAACGGAGAATCTCTGTTGCTTTTTTTAAAGTTGTCTCGGTATGTTAAACCCATTTAACATAGCGAGACAGTTATGAAAAAAGCAACAGAGAAAGCAAGATCTCTGTTGCTTTTTACAAACTGTCTCGCTATGTTAAAGGAGTTTAACATAGCGAGACAGCTTTAAAAGAAGCAACGGAGAATGTCCATTGCTTTTTTAAAGCTGTCTCGCTATGTTAAACTCGTTTAACATAGCGAAACAGTGAGAAAAAAAGAGTTATAGTAATGGAAAAAGTCCGGGCGACCAGACCTTTTTCCATTACTATAACTCTGATTTACAACGTGCATGCTGACCAATCAGCTTGCACGTTTTTGAATATTAATGGGGGGGAGTTGTATAATGGAATTCTGTGGAGGGGATGGAATGGGGGGGTACTCTTGTTTGTTTAAAGACAGAGTTACAGTGACTCCCATAATGCCTGCATGGATTTTATCCAGCTGTCAAGAGGACACATAGAACTCTGTAATTAGGACCCGGTTAAAAGATCTAAACTGCCTTGTTTCAAAAGAGGCAGAACAGGCAGAAATAGTCTTGGTAAGACACATTTAAATGCAGAGAGGATGTCTCACAAGAGCTATATATAAACTACCAGCCATTTCATGAGGCACAGTGTCATTTTACACAAATGGAAGAGGCTCAGAAGTAGTATTCCCTGCTGTTTTGTTTATGTATTGGAATGTAGGTAAACAACAGTTACCTAGTCAGTGAGGCCATGGCATATCTGAACAGACAACAACGGAAAGCAATTACAGGTCAAGGGGAAATGTTTTATATGTAAAAAATGGACAAAGTGAGAGTTCATGAACCACAGGTGGTGTAGAATCTGGAGAAGCATTTGTCAGATAAAGGACTAAAATGACAGGGAAGAGATAGAGTGGGATACTAAGGATGCCAGTGTACAATACAGAGGGCCAGAGCAACCACCAGATGGGAAGGAAAAGGAAGTAGAAAAGTTCAGGGGCAGATCCCTGTTAAAGATACAGGATGAAAGGAAAACATTATCAGAGGATTTGGACATGCTGAAACTATTTGAGTCATCTTGGTACAAGATACGATATGAGAAGCAATCTGTGAAAGCGAATAGGAAGTAGGACTCCAAAGGGGATGAAGGAAGCAGAGCAGATGAGTCCAGAGATATGAAATATAAACAAACTGAAAGGAGAAGAGGGAAGACAACTGAGAGATGTTAAGTCCAGAGTTCTAAAGTGTGCCCTCCACCTGAGTAAGGTAAGAGCAGTTATTAAAATCAGGTGGGATGATGGAGTGACATGGCAGATATTATGTTTCCCAGTAATACTCCTGCTGTCCTTTATCTCACTATCTGACAAGGTAGCAAGCCAAATTTAGAGAAGAGATGGTGTGCCATATTTTACATGAAAAAGAAGACCACTGGTTAGAGGAGGAAGAGATGTGGAAGTAAGTGCTGACAGCAGAGTGCAAGGTGTACTGCACAAAGGTCAGGTAGTTTACATTCCAGAAAATTACAGGTGCATGCTTGTCTCATTAGTGTTTCACTCTTTGGTGTTTTATACCTGCCTACCCCTGAGAGTTGCCCAAAGTACATGTTTGAGTATTTTGTGGGCAGTGTAGTGAACAGTAAGTACGTCTACAAGTCGAGTTGGGCAATTCTCCAGTACAAGGTTGAGGAATTCATGTTACTCTTATGATATAATATGGCTGTATATCAATTTGTTTTTCCCCCTACTGTATTGCCTTTGGAACTATATTTAGAAATGTAATGGGATAGCTTTGTCTAAATCTAATACTCTGGCACTAACCAGAGACTACATTGTGCACTACACTTTTGGTTCAAGGATATCATAGACTATACTTTACCTGTATCAGAGCAAAGGTATCTGGGGATCATTTTGGAACCTATATTAAGCTTCATAAATAGCACAGCTAAAACTATGTTATAAAATCTCTCATCTGCTCTCTAGTTCATCCCAGCAATCCCTAGCTCAAAATATTGTCATTCTCAAACTGCAGTATGGCCCACCACTAATTTCTTTCCACTCAGTAACAAATAGACAGACATTTCCAATAACTGCTAATAAACTACAAAAATCTGTTCATGTTGTTGATAGCTCAAGCCATTAATGTGTCCTCTTGAATCAGTTGAATTGTTTACCAGTAAATTCCAGTTCTACATTACAGTGCACAGCTCATCAAAATAGTGAAATGTGGACATTGCCCACTATTAAAATATAAACGACTTATCAGACGCACAAGTTACACCCTTAGAGAAGACTCAGAAGAATTAATAACACTCATTAGACCCCCTTTTAAAACCACTATAGGTGACAGGACATTTTTTAAACTTGGTCCAGCTACTTAGAATGATATTGTTGCTGAGGTAAGGAAGCAAAATGCACTGAGTCAGTTTAATACATAATTAAAAGACAATCTTGCAAAGGAAACTGCTTCCAATTGCTTTAGAGATAATTTCTAATGCCAGGTAAATTAACTCCTTACTGTATATATATTGTAAATAAAATATTACTTAAGTCACCTGTCAACTTTGCATGATAATAATGTACCACTTCATGCTGTACTTTGTAAACAGTGTCTTTTTTTATTTTAATATGCTGATGATTTTATAAAAATAGCAACATTGTGTCTAACTTATTATGCTACTTATTTTGCAAATATCATTGTGTAATTACAGTACCTGTTGGCAATCCTGTATTTGCTGCCACTGCAATTATTCACTGTATTATCGTTGTTTAATCTAATATTTGTCTATATGCCTTGGTGGGCTGGGTCACGGCAGAAAAGGGTCTTTTGACCAGTCTAGTTAATAAATATATGGGCATATAAAAAATGTTATTATTCCGGTAAGGGATTGAAAACCTAGGTCTGACTAAAGGACGAAACAGGGCTACTAGTAAAAATGAAAGGCTAGGGAAGGTGAGCACCTGTTGAAATTCTGGGGACCGCCATTGCATAAATGGAGAATATATACTATCCAAAGTTGTAATATCTCGGAGTATTCCCCCTACACTGAGGTGCAGCAATCCCGGACTTAGTATTATACAGATAACAAGGAAAGAATGACACAGTACCCCATGTTGGGGGTGTGCAGGGTAAGGACAAAAGTCTTCCCTCTGTAAAATACACTTTAATGTTGTTACAGTGAGTTTTGAAAATCCTCTGCATTCATTTTTAAATTGTACTGTAGGTTATGAAGTCGCGAGAGCTTAAATGATTATGTGTCTGCACTTCTAACAATGCACTGGGGGGTTTTGTAGAGTAAGAGTGAGGAGCATTCAGTTTGTAGAGTACAGTTAGGTCTCAGAAGGGGAACACTGCCAAAAGATTATAACATGCAGTGTCAGTTTTGTTTGGAGACTATAGTGTTGGGGAATGTGATATTTGTGTTTGATTCAACAAGGCTGCTATGTCTTACTTTCATATTTAAAAGAATAAAAAAAATGAAATCAGTAAAGATAGTCTGTGAAACGTAAAATGGATGAGAGTAATGGAGGGAAGAAAGAGAAGTCTGAGGATAGAAATAAGCTCAGCACAGTCTTGCTCATGGATTCCTGGATGAGAGGTCTTAATTAGACTCCATGAAAGGAAATTCTTTAAAGATGGATCCCAAAAACCAGGGATGGAAAACCTGCTGTAAAATATGTACTAGGTATTATCACCACTTTCTCTGATCCAGTCTTTCAAGTTGAAAAAAAAAATTCCAGTGCTAGTGATTTAAACAGACTTCCCTACTATAGATCTAGAAGTGGGAAAGCGTGAGAAAGACAATATCTTATCTTGAATCTAGATGAGTAAACAAGGATATTTCTACATTCAGTGTGGATGAATCAAACCAGCTGCATGCACCTACATTAGTTCCCGCCAAAAATCTACAAATGTCAATCCAGACTAAAGAATCTTTGCTGGTACCTTCAAAGCTCCAGATACTGCAATAAATAAATACATACATTCATACAGTATGTACATAAATAAATAACTAAGAAGATAATTTTTTTATCCTCAAAGTGTAAAGGAATTTTGTTTAGCACACACTTAACCTCCTCTTCCTATTGCCTAAGATCACAAGGATATGTCCTCGTAATCGAGTCCACAACAGCACACCTTTATTATTAATAATAATAATAATAATAATAATAATAATCCTATTTGTTAATCAGGTAGACCCAGTGGGCACATCTCTTTTCAGTGGTGACCTGGAAACACTGTCTGGTTGAGTGACTTGCCCAAGGTCACAGAGTAGGCAAATGAAGGCTGAGAGAATCAAACCCTGTAGAACAGGGACTACAGCTTGCAACCTTAACTACTGCATCAACTGCCAGACCCTCAACAACAAACAGGAAATACTTCAAGTATCTAACAATTGATTTGTCTTTTCTTAAAAAAGTCCTATGGACAAGCATTAAAACTACCAGACTCCATGGCCAGGACTCCTATTCTGTTCAATACATATGAAGATATGCTCAGAAGCAATAGTGAGAACCAGGATACACAGGTTCCTGTACACAGAGCTACACATATGGTCTAAAGTATTCTAAAAAGAGAAAGATGGTCTTTTTGTAATCTAAAGCCAAGCCATGCAAATGCAACATTATCCATTGCCTTAGAGTTTAGATAGCCAGTATTTACTCTTCCCTTTGTTAGGGAGTCCAGACTGACAGACAGATATGGGAAAATATACATACCCTAGCCATAACATGGATGAATTTTCAGACCCATATGGATTCCAGCTAAAGTTCTATACTGGACTTCTTACAGAAAACAATACAGGATTGTCAAATTCAATGGGTAAAAGAGAAGTTGTAAGAATTCGCTAACACGGTCAATAAAATAGTATTGATTCCTCAGACAGTGCATACGATTCAGCAGATAGCATGTCTAGGGTATAAAACATAGATTTGTATGCTCCTGTCTTAAAGGATCTAGTACTTGGCAAGTCAGCTTCAAATATTATTAGAGTTGTAAAGAATATTTGCAAAGTTACAGAGGCGTTTCATGGCACCTGTCAAATTCCAGTGTCTCAGTTTCAAAGAAATTATCTATTGAAAGAAAAAAAAACTAGGAATTCAGAATCTGTCTAACAACTTCACTCCCACAAGAACTGGAATGACGTCGACATATTTTCTTTCTGTTCCTCTGACTATGATAATGTTAAAACCCTCTCCAGTTCTGTCAGTCTTTTTCTCTTCTTCCTGTCTCTAAGAGTACAACACACTTGTTTGTACTGGTCCACTGTGTTATTATATTCTACTTTTATTTATAAAACTTGAAGAAAAGTATATTTCTGAGAGACGCATTTCAAGTAGAAGACATTTCTCCAGTTTATTTTAAGACGTTTTATTTCTGGAAATAAAGTTAGAGTATCATTCAGTTCAAATATTGTGAAATAACATATTATACTGTATTCAAGGACATGCCTTTTCAAGGTGAGTCCTTTCAAACTTTTGCTCAAGACTACCATCACTTCATCTTCTGAGCCATCAGCCCTGTCACTGATTTTGTTCCCAATGGAACATTTCTCTTTCCATCCTTTTACCAATGTCTGTCTTTACCTAGATGTCTAGAATATTGATCTACTAATCCATATTACTTTACTATTGTTACAATGTCTCAATATACTCTTAACAACTGCACTTCATTAGTACAAATGAAGGTCTCAGATCATTAGCTGGAATAAGGATTTTTTACTGAAAAATATATGTACTGCATTATGGTTTTTCATATAGTAAAAGCTGAAACACCTATTTTTAATAAACACTCAGCAAACTGGGACTCCTTTCAATTTTTTTCTGAGTAGGTGTTGTCTTTTATACAGTTATCTCACTCCTGAAACAACTCCTTCTTTTATGAAAGTCATCCTTACATCACTCTATAGGGAAATAATTCGACAGTTCCTAGTTCTGATTCTGCTACAAGTTGCTGCTGCCTATGATGTGCGTCTTTCAGAATAGCTTCTGTCAGCAGTGAGCACGGTATACCAATAGTCAAGTCAATGCACCTTATTCTGAGCACGGTATACCAATAGTCAAGTCAACGCACCTTATTCTGAGCACGGTATACCAATAGTCAAGTCAACGCACCTTATTCTGAGCACAGTATACCAATAGTCAAGTCAACGCACCTTATTCTGAACACGGTATACCAATAGTCAAGTCAACGTACCTTATTCTGGCGCCCCCACATATGCTTCAATATACTTGGGCTCTGATTTTAGCACAGCCTGTTACTGCTGCTTCTGCTGCCTATACATTAAAAGGCTCGAGCATTAAATGGATTAAGCTACTGTACTGCTACCTGACATTAGCCAACAGCAGCTTCAGCTAGACTGTCTTTACCAGTAAACTAGTTGCTATTAGCAACAATGTTTCACTTTCCTGTTCATTCAGATGGATTTTTTTCGACATTCTTTAATTCTGCAATTGACAATCTGCAATCAAGCAGCAAAATGCTCAGTCATAATCTGATTCACTTCTATCCACTAACGTGAAGAGCACTAAAATAAACAATTTTATTTCCCCTAATTCTTGAGCTGAAAGAGCTAACTACTTTCTTCTCAGATGCACCAGCTCTTAAAATTTACAAAAATCTTTCTTTCTCCAAATTACCTAACAATGGCAGTTGAAAACTTTCATCATTCATTCTTCTCTAGGAATGTTTGTCTGCAGATAAGTCAAATCTTGCTATTTTACTTGACAGCAATTTCGCTACTATCGCAACTTCCTTCTATTACATTGGAAACACTGTATATGCTTGAAATCCTGAAATATCGAATTTCAGAATCTCGAGCCCATAAAGTGGAAAGGCTAAAACACTGAACAGAAGCAACCCAACGCTCTGCACGTATGGAAAATGCACAGCCAAACCATTCACAATACAAGCACCAGTGGCCAGCATGGAGTACACCAAGCACTTTGAAAAATGATTAAAACATGAATACTTTATTCAGACCGGATTCGGCTAACCAGCCTTCTTCAGTGAACAAGCATTTTACAAAAATTACATGATATAACAATATATACACGTTGTCGCCTCACAGTAAGATGCTGTCCAGTTCGATTCTCAGGTAGAGCGTCTTCTGCGTGGAGACATGCATAAATGGGCGTACCTTCGTTGAAAGCTGTGCATCAGGGCTGTCAACTCTGCATGTAAAACTCAGCTGCCAATCATTAGCAGACCGGAGTTCCACTGTGGCGACCCCTAACCGGGAAAAGCCGAAAGACACAACAACAACACTCCCCCAACCAATGACAAACATGGTCCAACCCAAAAATTACAAGTACATTAAATATTAATAAGACAACATTGTAGATCAAAATGTATATCTATAATACATATAAATGTAAAAATAACAAAATATGCATAAATAATTTTATATATAGAAGTAGATAAGAATACTATATATATATATATATATATATATATATATATATATATATATATATATATATATATTAATATATATATATATATATATATATATATATATATATATATATATACAAAATATGATGAATATGTATATAGAATATATAAACAATATATAAAACAAAAAAGCAGTGATCTGTGGTATCTTTCATAAGTGGTCATTGATCCCTGGAGAAAATAATGCTCCTAAATTAATAATCCAATACTTTTCTTTATGATTAACCTTGTTGGTTACTCCTATCACCAATGATTCTATCTATTACCATAAATCTAAATTCAGCATTAGGATGTTTGATAGTATGTCTATATACGGCATTCATCTCCCTTTTGTTTCGGACATCACTTTTATGTTCTTTTTTTTTTTTTTAAACAAATTTATTGTTTTAACATATAAGAGAAATATCATAACAATTTTATACAAATAATTAAAAATAGGTATTATTATAATATTCAACAAAACAACTAAAGTATTTACAAAGACATCCACTACAATCAGATCAATTAATTAAACTAAAATACTGTGCTATTGAAATTAGAATTTTTTTAACAAATTTTGTAAATTATCCCATACTATAAAATGTGATGTTTTTCTAGTTGTTCTCATTCTAGTTGTGCTTATTTCCATATGACACATTATATTCATAACATTTTTAAATTCATTGAACGAAGGAGGTGTATCTGAAATCCAATTTCTAGTTATTATTTTCCTAGCCACTGCTAGGATAGACCATAACAAGGGAAGCTTAATCTTTTTAACACATTGAGGTACAGGTGTGTTGAATAATATAAGAGACTTAGAAATAATGAAATTATCTGTAAAAAGAGCCTGCAAAAATTCATTAATTGACTTCCAGTATTCTTTCAACTTCATACAGTCATAAAACATATGAGCCCAGTCAGCATTAATTTCTACATTACATCTCTTACATAGATTATCTTTATTATTAATTTTATTCATCATCAAAGGTGTATAAAAGATCTATGTAAAAATTTCCATGTATAAAGTCTCCAGACAATGGAAGATGTAGTTCTATAAGCAGATTCCAATATATATTGTTTATCTTGTTGAGTTGGTGGGTCCCCATTAATAGAGGTGAAATAATTCCAGTATGAATCTACATTGTAAAAAGTTTCTTGTCTGATAATTTTATGTATATATGAAAGTTTACCTTTATCAGAAACTTTATGCTGTAAATTTATTATCAAGTAATCAATCAGTTTTGGAATAGATTCTTTAACTGTTATAGACATTAGATCTATTCTATCAATGAGATGTTGTCTAAAGATCTGAACCTCTAACCAGCAAGTTTCTCTTAGATCAAATTCTTGTTTTAAGAAATCTAGATTTTTAACTTTATTATCAGATATCAGCTGATACCAGTACTTTAGATTATTATCTATAGCTAAATGAGCTCCTTCAGAAGTAGATGACATAAGCATACCCTGAGTATAAATTATAGGGAATACAATAAAATTCCATTCCCTATACTTAGGGTGCATGAATATAAAGCTACGATAACTAATAATAATATTTAATGGGTAACAGACCATATGTTTAGGTGTAATAGGTGAAGTACAAAATTCCTTTAGCAACCACAACATGGAGTTATTTATAATCATATTTTTATGTGTTAAGGAGATTTTCATGAAGTGCATACTAATTAGCTCCCAATAATCTTTCCATTTTGACATATGACCGATCTATTAATAAAGTAATAACTTTTATAATAGAAGAGATAATATATAAATTAAAGTCTGGAAAAGAAATACCCCCTTGAGACCAGCTATTAGTATGTTTCTTTAATGCAATCCTAGGTCTATTAGGTGCCCATAAGAAATTTAACATTAGTGTATTCAGTTTCTTGATAGTTATTTTTGTAGGTGAAATTATTATTGATTGTATTAAGTATAAAATCTTGGGGAATATTATCATTTTAATAATTGTAAGCCTCTCCTCCATAGTAAAAAACATATTATTCCAGGTATTAAAAGATTTTGTATATTAAGAAAACAGGTATTATAGTTATTATATATAATAGATTTAATATCTTTAGATAGTATTATACCTAAATAAGTTATCTGACCTGAGTTGGGTACATATTTAGTAAAATCACTAATGAGAGTATTTTTTCGTGTATATATAGGTAGTATTTTAGTTTTTCTTCATTGAATATTAAACCAGAAATACTTTTAAAATTCATCATTTTATCAAATAAAGACTGCATAGAAGAATTAGATCCTGCTGATGTAATTAGAACATCATCTGCAAAAAGTTGAATTTTTGATGTTGTATTTTCTTCTATTTCAAAACCCTCTATGTCAGTACTGTTTCTAATCAAATTAGCCCAAGGCTCCATTACTAAAGTGAATAATAGTGGAGAAAGTGGACATCCTTGCTTTGTACCTTTAAGAATGGGTATTTTTGTGAAACATATGTTCCTACCTTAATATAAGCCAGCGTTCCTTTGTATAAATGCTCAATTAAATTTACAAATGCATCA
>NC_056728.1:1676045304-1676052804 GCF_019279795.1 Protopterus annectens | reverse complement strand
TATTTGTGGCTTTCTGGAAATGCAGGAACTATATTCAAAAAGATTAATAATGAACTAAAATGATGAGAGAGAAAAAACATATAACAAATCATTTGTTTTTAGTCTCTTCTTCTTCTCTGAAGTCTTCCAGGAAGCTTCAGTTGCCAATCTCTTTAATGAAGAACTAGCCCATTCCATTTCTTCTATTTTATCCAAAATCCTTTTTTCTTTGACAAACAGTAAAGCAGAGTCTAAATCATCAAGACCTTAGGACCATCAGGAAGGAAGATTTTAAGCTTGGCAGGAAACAGAAGGTATGTTTTAAACTGTGCTTTTTAAGCTCCTTATTAGTGGCAGAAAAACTTTTCTTTTAGCAATTACCATGGAAGAATAGTCATTGTCAAAACGCACAGTTGTCTCATTAAACTTAACAGGAGCTTTAGCCCAAGCAGATTTAAGAACCATCTCTTTATCAAAGATGATAGAAATCTAACTATAACTGATCTAGGATAGTTTTTGTTAGAGTTAGTATTAGCTATAGATCTATGTGCTCTTTCGATACCAAAAGAGAATGCTTCTGGTAAATCTAAAGTTTTAGGGAGCCATGTTGTTAAAAAAGAAGTAATATTGTTACTTTCAATATTTTCTGGCAGTCCAAAAATCCTAATGTTATTGCGCCTAGATCTATTTTCCAGGTCATCCAGCTTTGTTTGTAAATGTGTATTTTGTTTCAGCAGAAACTCAATGTTGATTTCCTGTTCTTGTATTTTATTTTCCATGTCATTCACAGCTTCTTCTATGCCTGTCATCTGGATCTTCTGTTGTTGCAGGTCCATATGTAACAAGTCTATTTGTTTTGTAGTTTTTCTATGAAAGTGTCTATTTTAGTATCCATTTTATCCATCTTAGCAGTAAGTTGCTGGACTATAATTATCAGAGACTGAAGTTCTTTCTTGATGCTGGAGTCTTGAGAATTTGTCTTACTGGAACTCATTTCAGACTGATAAACTGACAGGAAAATTTCCAAAGTAATTTCTGACAGGAATATTATTAAGATTTCCTTTCTTTTTTAGATATAGTTCAAGAACTATATAAAACAAACATATTTAGAAAGAAAATTACTTCAAGAATTAATTTTTTAAGTAATTAATTCCTGTCAATGTAATGAAATTGGTGGAGCTGAAGAAATCTGCTGCTATCCTGTGTTCATCCTTGGCCACGCCCCCATCACTTCTATGTTCTGACATCCTTATTTTCAATGAACGAGATGTTTGACCCACATAAAAGGCGGAACACTTACATGTGGCCAAATATACTATCCAGCTACTGGCACAATTACCAAAAACCTTAAGATCATACACCCTATTTGTGTTGGCACTAGTAAATTGTTTGAGTTTGCTCACAAATTGACATGACCCACAGTGTCTACAAGGGAACATTCCCAATAACTGATCCCCCAACATTGTCAGTTGTTTGTACACTGCTTCCCCACTCTCTTTGTGTTTAAAGTGTGAGAAGTATGCACCTAAAGTTCTCCCACATCTGTAAGAGAATTGGCATCTGGGGCCCAAGCATATATAAAATTATTTATGCATATTTTGTTATTTTTACATTTATATGTATTATAGATATATATTTTTGATCTACAATGTTGTCTTATTAATATTTAATGTACTTGTAATTTTTGGGTTGGACCATGTTTGTCATTGGTTGGGGGAGTGTATATATTGTTATATCATGTAATTTTTTGTAAAATGCTTGTTCACTGAAGAAGGCTGGTTAGCCAAAACCGGTCTGAATAAAGTATTCATGTTATAATAATTTTTCTGAGTGCTTGGTGTACTCCATGCTGGCCACTGGTGTTTGTATTGTTGTAAAACATTGAACACCCAGAAGTGCGAAATTCAAAATCTCACATTTCGGAGATGTTGAATTAGCGGTTCTGGTGTTGCGCTGTGTTCATGGATTCAGGTAAGTGTTTATGTTTTAAGGGTTTTGGGTAGGGGCTGTAGTGTGTGATTTGTTACTGTGGTGTGTGCGTGCTAGGTGGATGTAGCTTGTGTGGTGGTGTTTCATGTGTTTGTGTATGTAGTGCAACCTTGGATTTAGTATATTTAAGTAGGGGGGGTGAGGGGTTCAGCCCCCCACATGGGATTGGGGTTTGAGTTTGTTTGTGGGGAGGAAGGTGTGTATATGTGTATGTGTAGGTGTGTGGTGTGTGTGTGGTATAGAAGTCGCAATTTTGAATTTCACGCTTCTGGGTGTTCGATGTTTTAGCCTTTCCATTTTATGGGCTCGAGATTCTGAAATTCAATATTTCAGGATTTCAAGCATATAAAGTGAATCCATTACATTATATCATAACTTTTAAAGTATTTTTATGATATGAACTACTATACTCCCAACTTTAGTTCATGTCTTACAACGCTATTGCCGTTGATCATTATTTTTAACACTGGTATATATACACACACACACACACACACACACACACACACATATATATATATATATATATATATTTCATGTTGATTCTCTGAAAACAGTTTCGATGAATACAAAAACACTAAAAAATGTTCACTGAAAATGGCCTCAGCAAACATCCTGAGGAAAGTCTTTTTTTTTTTTTTTTTTTTGCATGGGGGCAAACCACCTACAGCCCCATGTGGAAGAATTTCCCCCTAAACTTATATATGCCAATTCCAAGGTTTCGCAACAGTGGAGAAAAAGGCAAACACCACTGCTGTTGAATGTAGTTTACCTGACATGCTTTTATATATATATATATATATATATATATATATGTGTGTGTGTGTGTGTGTGTGTGTGTGTGTGTGTGTGTGTGTGTGTGTGTGTGTGTGTTGCATGAAAGGCATGTAGGTCCCACAGCCAGGATTTCTAGGACACAGAGTATCTTCTGACTATCTTCTCGAAAAGATAAAATAAGGACATAGCTTTCTGCTTTGAGCAATATTAACTTCACAAAGTTTATGCATATGAGCATATTTGTTAGGAAATATATTTCACACTAGTTTTGACTGCCATTATTCTATTAACTCACTGCACATTATGATTGGTGCTTATTGCATTTTCTCTACACGTTATGTGTTTTCCTGCTTCGCGCATGCCTCCTCTCAGAATATACAGGCTCAAAGAACCATAGAAGAGGGAGAGCAGTAGCACAGGATATATAAGGGTGTATCATGCACCTGAGCTGGTACTTTTGAAGGTGCGAGGCCTGTATTGTTCATAGTAGAGTATGACCCACTATGAAGAAAACTGGATACAAAAAGTGGGTAAACACAAACATCACCATTTGCTGTTACACTGACATTTTCTCAAACCTCTACAGTTATAGTATCTTAAAACAACTGTGTGTTTTGCTGAAAGGTAAGTGAGACAGAGAAGACTTGTGCTGATGTTGTCAACCCTTGTTCTTGCTACTCTAACATTTCCTCTTCTTCCACTTCACCATCTGATAGATGCACTGTATCCTGCATACGAGCTCCAACTAATTCCTCTCAAACTTTCTGTGAATACTGCTGCACTCCTTCCCTCTTTTTCCTCTACCCTCAGTCTAAATAATGGGAAGGGCATGATTAGAACTCTCTCTCTCTCTCTCTCTTTCTCTCTCTCTCTCTCTATACTGTTCTGTATTTTAATTTCCATCCTTAAGTTTCCTAGAACAGGGTCCCCTTTTGCTTCTCAATATTTCCTGAATTTTTCTAACTCCTCTGCTGTCCACTGCTGGACCAAGAAATGTCTTTGTGCCTGTGGGGAAACTCACTTTTAAGACTGCAGGGTAAATGAGGCAAAATCTCATCTGTAGCTATCTCATCTCCTTGAACAGCTGTATGAATTTATTTCTCTTTTCATGTGTTACGGTTGATAAATCATTGTCCACACAAATTCTCTTATCCACAATTAACAATTGCTTACCCTTTTGCTACAATAAAAATTGTATGCTTTCCTTAAGAGTGTAGTTCTGTAACTTGATTAGGATAGGTCACAGGTAAGCAGTACCATTTCAAGCTGAAGAAAATATCGTTTTCACATCTGCTGTTATGTTAAGTTCAGCTTACACAATTGTGCTATGTTCTTTGTATTGATAACTGCTGCAGTAATCTTAGCTATATGGGTAGATTATCATAGCTAACTATATTTGGGAGGTGGAAGAGGAAGGGTCGAGGAGCCCCTGGAGAATGGTCCTAGCAAAGTTTGATCTAGACCTAGAGAAGGAATCAAGCTTATAGTGCTTTGTAAATTACATACAGAGGACCAAGAAGTAGCTTCTGGAACAATTCTAAAATCCAACCCTTTCCAAAAAAAATAGATAAAGCCAAGGCCCAGGTATAGTGGGCCTTGACCCTGCCTGAAATAGATCTGTCATGGTGAATATAACAAAAGGCAATAACCTTAGACAACCATTTGGAAATAATCTGTTTTGATACTGTTGTCCCTTCATCTTACCTTCACAAGAAATGAACAATGAATCCAAAGATCTGAAAGTTTTAGTTCTGTCAAGACAGCACCTGAGGTGTCTGTGGACATCCAAGGTATGAAGTATCCTTTCTCCCTCATTTTTAGGTTCAGGAAAGAAAATGAGGAGATGGATAGTTTGGCGTAAAGTAAACTTGGATACCACTTTAGGCATGAAAGAAGGATTACCTCGCAAAGAAACTCTGTCCCTGTGGAAAATGAGAGAGGGTTGACTCACCATAAGAGCTTGCAGTTCAGATACCCTTCTTGCAGAGGTCAGAGAAATCAGTAAAACTGTTTAGAACTTCAAGTCAGCCAGAATAGCTGGTTCAAATGTAGCAAGTGCTAGTTTCTCTAACACAAAATTAAGATACCAAGAAGGGTTCACCAGTTTTATAGTAGGCCTGTTATGCAAAACCCCATTTCAGGAACATTTTAACATAAGACTGCATTGACAGAGGAGGCTCCATGGCAGACTTGCTGAAATAGCCGATAAATAAACCTTGATGGAGGAAATGAAAGGACATAGGATAGTAACTCACACAAATATTATAAAACCAGAGAACAATATACCTGAATGGGTGCTGGTTATGTTGTTGGCACCAACTACAAAACCTTTTCCATTTGCTAATATATGATTTTCTAGTAGCAGACTTTCTTGTCTGCATTAATACCTGATGGACATTCTCAGAAAATTTGTGCCTAAAAGGAATTAAGACCCTACCATCCAGGTAGTAAATTGAAAATGACTGATGTCAAGGTCTATCAAATACAATTGGCCCTGTGTTAGTAGATCCATTCTGTGAGGAAGCTTGTGGAAATTGCCCCTGGTCATTCAAAAGAAGGGAGAACCACAGTTGCCTGGGCCAGAAGGGAGTCTCCACAATGATCTTGGGAGATTCTTTCTGAATATTTAAAATTACCCTGGCTATTAGTGAAAAGGTGAGAAAGGTATACAGGAACATTCATGTCAAATTAAAAGAAAAGGCATCTGTCTTCCACGCCTTCCTCTATGGAGTTCTGGAACAGAATTTTGAAAGCTGATTGTTCAGAGAGCTGGGAAAGAGGTCTACTTGAGGAATTCCCCGTAGATGGATCAAATCTTGGAAGACTTCTGATCTAGTTTCCATTTGTGATGATCTGTGTTTGTCCTGCTCAGCTTGTTTGCCACACGATAATGCTCTGATGGAATTTTGGATGCCTGT
This sequence comes from Protopterus annectens, assembly GCF_019279795.1. Lineage (NCBI taxonomy): Eukaryota > Metazoa > Chordata > Ceratodontiformes > Protopteridae > Protopterus > Protopterus annectens. The sequence continues at coordinate 1,676,047,141 of NC_056728.1, read as the reverse complement.
AGACTGAGCTTATGCTGTAAAACTATATCCCAAGCTAACATGGCTAGTCAGCCATCGGGATACAACCTGGTACCCCCTTGCTTGTGGATGTACCACATGACTGTGGTATTGTCTGCAACCACTTGAAGAGGTTCAGAGAGAGGTTCAGAGAGTTCAGTGCCTTGATCAGAGCAATCAGCTCCTTGATATTTATGTGCTTGTGTATGTCCTTGGTGTCCCACAACCCCTGCACTTTTATCCCTCCTTAAACTGTTCCCCAAGCAAAGTCTAAAGGGTCTGTGGTGACTGACTACTTTTGAGGGGGGGCTGGATTTAAGGATATCTGCTGTCTCCACCAAAAGGCTTCTGTTCTGACAACCCCAACAATGGGATCTGAAAAGATAAATGACATTGAAGCTGAGACCAAAGAGATTTCAGATTCTGCTCTATCCTTCTCATGTGGAGTCTTATCAGGGGTATCATTAGAATTATTGATGCCAGAAGACCCAAAATCCTGATGTATTCACTCACAGTAATTGAAATCTGAATGGAAAACCTTAGAAATAGATCTAGATAAAGATTTATTTTTCCTGGGTAAAAAAAGCTCTTTGAACTGAGGTGTCTAGTTGACATCCCAAGTACACAATCCTCTGTGATTTTTGAACATTTTCTTGGAATTCCGGTTTGTGCACGAAATCTCTCACCCAAGAGAGAGACTCCTGACACCTTAAAAAAGACTCTGTGAAGATAAGGAAGTTCTCAAAATGTGGAAAAAATTTAGATACCCTGTAGCCTGCAATGAGCTATAACCGGAGCTAGACACTTTGTGAACACTCTTGGTGCAGTAGATAGTCCAAATGGTTAGGCAGAGAACTGAAATGCCCAAAGTCTAGATGAATAGGAATGTGATGGTACGCATCTTTTAAGTCTGGTGGTACCAGGAAATATGGGAGAGGAAGAAGAGGTAACAGATTGTGAAGTGACAACATTTTGAATAAGGACACTATCACAAACAGGTTTAGAGAAGATAGATCCAGAATTGGTCTCCTAGCATTTTCTTTCTGTGGCACTATGAGCATCCTTGAATAAAACCCCTTCACCATCTGGGAAGGAGGAACTGGTTATATCACTCCTTGGGACAGTATGTGATGAAAAGAGGAGGAAACAAAAGAGTGTGAGCTGCAGGATGAGGAATGACTCCCTGGAAAGGCGGAATATCCATCCACTGCCATCTGTAACCTTGATGAATGATTTTCTGAACCCATTTATCTGAAAAAAGCTGTTGCCAAAGAGAAAAATGGACAGTCAGACTTCCTAGAAGAGAAAAATGTCCAGGGTGGTAGGAAGTCACAAGGTCTCTTGAAGAGCCATTCAGACTTGTTAACTGCCCTTAGTTTTGAGAGGTTTGAGGCTTCTTTTTGGAATCCCCTTGCCATTTCTTTTTAGACGTCTGTTTACCTGAATTTTGTTGATAGTCTTGTTGGTCCTGAGAGAGGGATCAGGGAAGCTTACCTTATTGTTCCAGAATGCTATGCCCATCCCTGGTTAAGCAGCCATTGCTACTACTAACATGGTTGGTACCATTTTTCCTGTCAAAAAGAAACTGAAAACCAAGGATGTACCTACCTCTCCTCAAATTTCACTGAACAGGAATAACTCACTGGGACTGGCTCGTGGTTTTATTCAGGTTATTGATACTTCTTGTAAAGCAGTTTCTGGTAAAAGAAAGAGGGATTCCTATTTTCCGGAAGAGATTTAAGATTCTGAATTTGAACTGGAAGATGCGGTAACAGATTCAGGGTTTTATTCAGACTCAGAACAGAGTTCATTTTATGATTCTACCTATTGGGGGTTCTCT